>NW_027228025.1:0-63658 GCF_037783145.1 Equus przewalskii
CCTGGAGCTTAAAGGCACAACGTGCAGGCTTCTTTCCAAAGGGCGAGTTGGGCCCCACTGCATCTTGCTTCCAGCTCTTTGGGAAGCCAGGAAACAACTCGCTCTGCACAGTGCTCTTACAGCCTACCGGGAACTTCTCTTCCAAAGGCCTGTGAAACGCAGTTTCTCTGCAGACCTGATCTGGATGAAGTACAACGTCTGCTCTGGGTGTGCTACATTGCCCTAGAGCTTAGAGCCTCAACGTGCAGGCTTCTTTCCTAACGGCGAGTTGGGCCCCACAGCATCTAGCTTCCAGCCCTTTGGGAAGCTAAGAAACAACTCGCTCTGCACAGTGCTCTTACAGACTACCGGGAACACCTCTTCCAAAGGCCTGTGAAATGCAGTTTCTTCGCAGGCCTTATCTGCCCTAAGTAGAACTTCTGCTCTGGGTGTGCTACATTGCCCTAGAGCTTAGAGCCACAACGTGCAGGCTTCTTTCCAAAGGGCGAGTTGGGCCCCACAGCATCTTGCTTCCAGCTCTTTGGCAAGCTAAGAAACAACTCGCTCTGCACAGTGCTCTTACACCCTACCGGGAACATCTCTTCCAAAGGCCTGTGAAACGCAGTTTTTTTGCAGGCCTGATCTGGATGAAGTACAACGTCTGATCTGGGTGTGCTACATTGCCCTAGAGCTGAAAGGCACAACATGCAGGCTTCTTTCCAAAGGGCGAGTTGGGCCTCACAGCATCTTGCTTCCAGCTCTTCGGGAAGCTAAGAAACAACTCGCTCTGCACAGTGCTCTTACAGCCTACCGGGAACATCTCTTCCAAAGGCCTGTGAAACGCATTTTCTTCGCAGGCCTTATCTGCCCTAAGTAGAACTTCTGCTCTGGGTGTGCTACATTTCCCTAGAGCTGAAAGGCACAAAGTGCAGGCTTCTTTCCAAAGGGAAACTTGGCCCCACAGCATCTTGCTTCCAGCTCTTTGGGAAGGTAAGAAACAACTCGCTCTGCACAGTGCTCTTACAGCCTACGGGGAACATCTCTCACAAAGGCCTGTGAAACGCAGTTTCTTTGCAGGCCTGATCTGGCTGAAGTAGAACTTCTGCTCTGGGTGTGCTACATTGCCCTTGAGCTGAAAGGCACAACGTGCAGGCTTCTGTCCAAAGGGCGAGTTGGGCTCCACAGCATCTTGCTTCCAGCTCTTTGGGAAGCTAAGAAACAACTCGCTCTGCACAGTGCTCTTACAGCCTACCGGGAACATCTCTTCCAAAGGCCTGTGAAACGCAGTTTCTTTGCAGGCCTGATCTGGCTGAAGTAGAACTTCTGCTCTGGGTGTGCTACATTGCCCTAGAGCTGAAAGGCACAACGTGCAGGCTTCTTTCCAAAGGGCGAGTTGGGCCCCACTGCATCTTGCTTCCAGCTCTTTGGGAAGCCAGGAAACAACTCGCTCTGCACAGTGCTCTTACAGCCTACCGGGAACTTCTCTTCCAAAGGCCTGTGAGACGCAGTTTCTCTGCAGGCCTGATCTGGATGAAGTACAACGTCTGCTCTGGGTGTGCTACATTGCCCTAGAGCTGAAAGCCACAACGTGCAGGCTTCTTTCCAAAGGGCGAGTTGGGCCCCACAGGATCTTGCTTCCAGCTCTTTGGGAAGCTAAGAAACAACTCGCTCTGCACTGTGCTCTTACAGCATACCGGGAACATCACTTCCAAAGGCCTGTGAAACGCAGTTTCTTTGCAGGCCTGATCTGGCTGAAGTAGAACTTCTGCTCCGGGTGTGCTACATTGCCCTAGAGCTGAAAGGCACAACGTGCAGGCTTCTTTCCCAAGGGCGAGTTTGGTCCCACAGCATCTTGCTTCTAGCTATTGTGAAGCTGGGAAACAACTCGCTCTGCACAGTGCTCTTACAGCCTACCGGGAACATCTCTTCCAAAGGCCTGTGAAACGCAGTTTCTTTGCAGGCCTGATCTGGCTGAAGTAGAACTTCTGCTCTGGGTGTGCTACATTGCCCTAGAGCTGAAAGGTACAACGTGCAGGCTTCTTTCAAAGGGCGACTTTGGGCCAACAGCATCTTGCTTCCAGCTCTTGGGAAGCTGGGAAACAACTCGCTCTGCACAGTGCTCTTACAGCCTAGCGGGAACATCTCTTCCAAAGGCCTGTGAAACGCAGTTTCTTTGCAGGCCTGATCTGGCTGAAGTAGAACTTCTGCTCTGGGTGTGCTACATTGCTCTAGAGCTGAAAGGCACATCGTGCAGGCTTCTTTCCAAAGGGCGAGACGGGCCCCACAGCATCTTGCTTCCAGCTCTTTGGGAAGCTAAGAAACAGCTCGCTCTGCACAGTGCTCTTACAGCCTACCGGGAACTTCTCTTCCAAAGGCCTGTGAAACGCAGTTTCTTTGCAGGCCTGATCTGGATGAAGTACAACGTCTGCTCTGGGTGTGCTACATTGCCCTAGAGCTGAAAGGCACAACGTGCAGGCTTCTTTCCAAAGGGCGAGTTGGGCCCCAAAGCATCTTGCTTCCAGCTCTTTGGGAAGCTAAGAAACAACTCGCTCTGCCCAGTGCTCTTACAGCCTACCGGGAACATCTCTTCCAAAGGCCTGTGAAACGCAGTTTCTTTGCAGGCCTGATCTGGCTGAAGTAGAACTTCTGCTCTGGGTGTGCTACATTGCTCTAGAGCTGAAAGGCACAACGCGCAGGCTTCTTTCCAAAGGGCGACTTGGGCCCCACAGAATCTTGCTTCCAGCTCTTTGGGAAGATGAGAAACAACTCGCTCTGCACAGTGCTCTTACAGCCTACCGGGAACATCTCTTCCAAAGGCCTGTGAAACGCAGTTTCTTTGCAGGCCTGATCTGGCTGAAGTAGAACTTCTGCTCTGGGTGTGCTACATTGCCCTAGAGCTGAAAGGCACAACGTGCAGGCTTCTTTCCAAAGGGCGACTTTGGGCCAACAGCATCTTGCTTCCAGCTCTTGGGAAGCTGGGAAACAACTCGCTCTGCACAGTGCTCTTACAGCCTACCGGGAACATCTCTTCCAAAGGCCTGTGAAACGCAGTTTCTTTGCAGGCCTGATCTGGCTGAAGTAGAACTTCTGTTCTGCTTGTGCTTCATTACCCTAGAGCTGAAAGGCACAGCGTGAAGGCTTCTTTCCAAAGGGCGAGATGGGCCCCACAGCATCTTGCTTCCAGCTCTTTGGGAAGCTAAGAAACAACTCGCTCTGCACAGTGCTCTTACAGCCTACCGGGAACATCTCTTCCAAAGGCCTGTGAAACGCAGTTTCTTTGCAGGCCTGATCTGGCTGAAGTAGAACTTCTGCTCTGGGTGTGCTACATTGCTCTAGAGCTGAAAGGCACAGCGTGAAGGCTTCTTTCCAAAGGGCGACTTGCGCCCCACAGAATCTTGCTTCCAGCTCTTTGGGAAGCTGAGAAACAACTCGCTATGCACAGTGCTCTTACAGCCTACCGGGAACATCTCTTTCAAAGGCCTGTGAAACGCATTTTCTTCGCAGGCCTTATCTGCCCTAAGTAGAACTTCTGCTCTGGGTGTGCTACCTTTCCCTAGAGCTGAAAGGCACAAAGTGCAGCCTTCTTTCCAAAGGGAGACTTGGCCCCACAGCATCTTGCTTCCAGCTCTTTGGGAAGCTAAGAAACAGCTCGCTCTGCACAGTGCTCTTACAGCCTACCGGGAACATCTCTTCCAAAGGCCTGTGAAACGCAGTTTCTTTGCAGGCCTAATCTGGCTGAAGTAGAACTTCTGCTCTGGGTGTGCTACATTGCTCTAGAGCTGAAAGGCACAACGCGCAGGCTTCTTTCCAAAGGGCGACTTGGGCCCCACAGAATCATGCTTCCAGCTCTTTGGGAAGCTGAGAAACAACTCGCTCTGCACAGTGCTCTTACAGCCTACCGGAAACATCTCTTCCAAAGGCCTGTGAAACGCAGTTTCTTTGCAGGCCTGATCTGGCTGAAGTAGAACTTCTGCTCTGGGTGTGCTACATTGCCCTAGAGCTGAAAGGCACAACGTGCAGGCTTCTTTCCAAAGGGCGAGTTGGGCCCCACAGCATCTTGCTTCCAGCTCTTTGGGAAGCTAAGAAACAACTCGCTCTGCACAGTGCTCTTACAGCCTACCGGGAACATCTCTCACAAAGGCCTGTGAAACGCAGTTTCTTTGCAGGCCTGATCTGGCTGAAGTAGAACTTCTGCTCTGGGTGTGCTACATTGCCCTATAGCTTAAAGGCACAACGTGCAGGCTTCTTTCCAAAGGGCGACTTGGGCCCCACAGCATCTTGCTTCCAGCTCTTTGGCAAGCTAAGAAACAACTCGCTCTGCACACTGCTCTTACAGCCTACCGGGAACATCTCTCACAAAGGCCTGTGAAACGCAGGTTCTTTGCAGGCCTGATCTGTCTGAAGTAGAACTTCTGCTCTGGGTGTGCTACATTGCCCTAGAGCTGAAAGGCACATCGTGCAGGATTCTTTCCAAAGGGCGAGTTGGGCCCCACAGCATCTTGCTTCCAGCTCTTTGGGAAGCTAAGAAACAACTCGCTCTGCACAGTGCTCTTACAGCCTACCGGGAACATCTCTACCAAAGGCCTGTGAAACGCAGTTTCTTTTCAGGCCTGATCTGGCTGAAGTAGAACTTCTGATCTGGGTGTGCCACATTGCCCTAGAGCTGAAAGGCACATCGTGCAGGCTTCTTTCCAAAGGGCGAGTTGGGGCCCAAAGCATCTTGCTTCCAGCTCTTTGGCAAGCTAAGAAACAACTCGCTCTGCACAGTGCTCTTACACCCTACCGGGAACATCTCTTCCAAATGCCTGTGAAACGCAGTTTCTTTGCAGGCCTGATCTGGATGAAGTACAACGTCTGATCTGGGTGTGCTACATTGCCCTAGAGCTGAAAGGCACAACGTGCAGGCTTCTTTCCAAAGGGCGAGTTGGGCCCCACAGCATCTTGCTTCCAGCTCTTTGGCAAGCTAAGAAACAACTCGCTCGGCACAGTGCTCTTACAGCCTACCGGGAACATCTCTTCCAAAGGCCTGTGAAATGCAGGTTCTTTGCAGGCCTAATCTGGCTGAAGTAGAACTTCTGCTCTGGGTGTGCTACATTGCCCTAGAGCTGAAAGGCACAACATGCAGGCTTCTTTCCAAAGGGCGAGTTGGGCCTCACAGCATCTTGCTTCCAGCTCTTCGGGAAGCTAAGAAACAACTCGCTCTGCACAGTGCTCTTACAGCCTACCGGGAACATCTCTTCCAAAGGCCTGTGAAACGCATTTTCTTCGCAGGCCTTATCTGCCCTAAGTAGAACTTCTGCTCTGGGTGTTCTACATTTCCCTAGAGCTGAAAGGCACAAAGTGCAGGCTTCTTTCCAAAGGGAAACTTGGCCCCACAGCATCTTGCTTCCAGCTCTTTGGGAAGGTAAGAAACAACTCGCTCTGCACAGTGCTCTTACAGCCTACGGGGAACATCTCTCACAAAGGCCTGTGAAACGCAGTTTCTTTGCAGGCCTGATCTGGCTGAAGTAGAACTTCTGCTCTGGGTGTGCTACATTGCCCTTGAGCTGAAAGGCACAACGTGCAGGCTTCTGTCCAAAGGGCGAGTTGGGCTCCACAGCATCTTGCTTCCAGCTCTTTGGGAAGCTAAGAAACAACTCGCTCTGCACAGTGCTCTTACAGCCTACCGGGAACATCTCTTCCAAAGGCCTGTGAAACGCAGTTTCTTTGCAGGCCTGATCTGGCTGAAGTAGAACTTCTGCTCTGGGTGTGCTACATTGCCCTGGAGCTTAAAGGCACAACGTGCAGGCTTCTTTCCAAAGGGCGAGTTGGGCCCCACTGCATCTTGCTTCCAGCTCTTTGGGAAGCCAGGAAACAACTCGCTCTGCACAGTGCTCTTACAGCCTACCGGGAACTTCTCTTCCAAAGGCCTGTGAAACGCAGTTTCTCTGCAGGCCTGATCTGGATGAAGTACAACGTCTGCTCTGGGTGTGCTACATTGCCCTAGAGCTTAGAGCCTCAACGTGCAGGCTTCTTTCCTAACGGCGAGTTGGGCCCCACAGCATCTAGCTTCCAGCCCTTTGGGAAGCTAAGAAACAACTCGCTCTGCACAGTGCTCTTACAGCCTACCGGGAACACCTCTTCCAAAGGCCTGTGAAATGCAGTTTCTTCGCAGGCCTTATCTGCCCTAAGTAGAACTTCTGCTCTGGGTGTGCTACATTGCCCTAGAGCTTAGAGCCACAACGTGCAGGCTTCTTTCCAAAGGGCGAGTTGGGCCCCACAGCATCTTGCTTCCAGCTCTTTGGCAAGCTAAGAAACAACTCGCTCTGCACAGTGCTCTTACACCCTACCGGGAACATCTCTTCCAAAGGCCTGTGAAACGCAGTTTTTTTGCAGGCCTGATCTGGATGAAGTACAACGTCTGATCTGGGTGTGCTACATTGCCCTAGAGCTGAAAGGCACAACATGCAGGCTTCTTTCCAAAGGGCGAGTTGGGCCTCACAGCATCTTGCTTCCAGCTCTTCGGGAAGCTAAGAAACAACTCGCTCTGCACAGTGCTCTTACAGCCTACCGGGAACATCTCTTCCAAAGGCCTGTGAAACGCATTTTCTTCGCAGGCCTTATCTGCCCTAAGTAGAACTTCTGCTCTGGGTGTGCTACATTTCCCTAGAGCTGAAAGGCACAAAGTGCAGGCTTCTTTCCAAAGGGAAACTTGGCCCCACAGCATCTTGCTTCCAGCTCTTTGGGAAGGTAAGAAACAACTCGCTCTGCACAGTGCTCTTACAGCCTACGGGGAACATCTCTCACAAAGGCCTGTGAAACGCAGTTTCTTTGCAGGCCTGATCTGGCTGAAGTAGAACTTCTGCTCTGGGTGTGCTACATTGCCCTTGAGCTGAAAGGCACAACGTGCAGGCTTCTGTCCAAAGGGCGAGTTGGGCTCCACAGCATCTTGCTTCCAGCTCTTTGGGAAGCTAAGAAACAACTCGCTCTGCACAGTGCTCTTACAGCCTACCGGGAACATCTCTTCCAAAGGCCTGTGAAACGCCGTTTCTTTGCAGGCCTGATCTGGCTGAAGTAGAACTTCTGCTCTGGGTGTGCTACATTGCTCTAGAGCTGAAAGGCACAACGCGCAGGCTTCTTTCCAAAGGGCGACTTGGGCCCCACAGAATCTTGCTTCCAGCTCTTCGGGAAGCTGAGAAACAACTCGCTCTGCACAGTGCTCTTACAGCCTACCGGAAACATCTCTTCCAAAGGCCTGTGAAACGCAGTTTCTTTGCAGGCCTGATCTGGATGACGTAGAACTTCTGCTCTGGGTGTGCCACATTGCCCTAGAGCTGAAAGGCACAACGTGCAGGCTTCTTTCCAAAGGGCGAGTTGGGCCCCACAGCATCTTGCTTCCAGCTCTTTGGGAAGCTAAGAAACAACTCGCTCTGCACAGTGCTCTTACAGCCTACCGGGAACATCTCTTCCAAAGGCCTGTGAAACGCAGTTTCTTTGCAGGCCTGATCTGGCTGAAGTAGAGCTTCTGCTCTGGGTGTGCTACATTGCCCTAGAGCTGAAAGGCACAACGTGCAGGGTTCTTTCCCAAGGGCGAGTTGGGCCCCACAGCATCTTGCTTCCAGCTCTTTGGGAAGCTAAGAAACAACTCGCTCTGCACAGTGCTCTTACTGCCTACCGGGAAAATCTCTTCCAAAGGCCTGTGAAACGCCGTTTCTTTGCAGGCCTGATCTGGCTGAAGTAGAACTTCTGCTCTGGGTGTGCTACATTGCTCTAGAGCTGAAAGGCACAACGCGCAGGCTTCTTTCCAAAGGGCGACTTGGGCCCCACAGAATCTTGCTTCCAGCTCTTTGGGAAGCTGAGAAACAACTCGCTCTGCACAGTGCTCTTACAGCCTACCGGGAACATCTCCTCCAAAGGCCTGTGAAACGCAGTTTCTTTGCAGGCCTGATCTGGCTGAAGTAGAACTGCTGCTCTGGGTGTGCTACATTGCTCTAGAGCTGAAAGGCACAACGCGCAGGCTTCTTTCCAAAGGGCGACTTGGGCCCCGCAGCATCTTGCTTCCAGCTCTTTGGGAAGCCAGGAAACAACTCGCTCTGCACAGTGCTCTTACAGCCTACCGGGAACTTCTCTTCCAAAGGCCTGTGAAACGCAGTTTCTCTGCAGGCCTGATCTGGATGAAGTACAACGTCTGCTCTGGGTGTGCTACATTGCCCTAGAGCTTAGAGCCTCAACGTGCAGGCTTCTTTCCTAACGGCGAGTTGGGCCCCACAGCATCTAGCTTCCAGCCCTTTGGGAAGCTAAGAAACAACTCGCTCTGCACAGTGCTCTTACAGACTACCGGGAACACCTCTTCCAAAGGCCTGTGAAATGCAGTTTCTTCGCAGGCCTTATCTGCCCTAAGTAGAACTTCTGCTCTGGGTGTGCTACATTGCCCTAGAGCTTAGAGCCACAACGTGCAGGCTTCTTTCCAAAGGGCGAGTTGGGCCCCACAGCATCTTGCTTCCAGCTCTTTGGCAAGCTAAGAAACAACTCGCTCTGCACAGTGCTCTTACACCCTACCGGGAACATCTCTTCCAAAGGCCTGTGAAACGCAGTTTTTTTGCAGGCCAGATCTGGATGAAGTACAACGTCTGATCTGGGTGTGCTACATTGCCCTAGAGCTGAAAGGCACAACATGCAGGCTTCTTTCCAAAGGGCGAGTTGGGCCTCACAGCATCTTGCTTCCAGCTCTTCGGGAAGCTAAGAAACAACTCGCTCTGCACAGTGCTCTTACAGCCTACCGGGAACATCTCTTCCAAAGGCCTGTGAAACGCATTTTCTTCGCAGGCCTTATCTGCCCTAAGTAGAACTTCTGCTCTGGGTGTGCTACATTTCCCTAGAGCTGAAAGGCACAAAGTGCAGGCTTCTTTCCAAAGGGAAACTTGGCCCCACAGCATCTTGCTTCCAGCTCTTTGGGAAGGTAAGAAACAACTCGCTCTGCACAGTGCTCTTACAGCCTACGGGGAACATCTCTCACAAAGGCCTGTGAAACGCAGTTTCTTTGCAGGCCTGATCTGGCTGAAGTAGAACTTCTGCTCTGGGTGTGCTACATTGCCCTTGAGCTGAAAGGCACAACGTGCAGGCTTCTGTCCAAAGGGCGAGTTGGGCTCCACAGCATCTTGCTTCCAGCTCTTTGGGAAGCTAAGAAACAACTCGCTCTGCACAGTGCTCTTACAGCCTACCGGGAACATCTCTTCCAAAGGCCTGTGAAACGCAGTTTCTTTGCAGGCCTGATCTGGCTGAAGTAGAACTTCTGCTCTGGGTGTGCTACATTGCCCTAGAGCTGAAAGGCACAACGTGCAGGCTTCTTTCCAAAGGGCGAGTTGGGCCCCACTGCATCTTGCTTCCAGCTCTTTGGGAAGCCAGGAAACAACTCGCTCTGCACAGTGCTCTTACAGCCTACCGGGAACTTCTCTTCCAAAGGCCTGTGAGACGCAGTTTCTCTGCAGGCCTGATCTGGATGAAGTACAACGTCTGCTCTGGGTGTGCTACATTGCCCTAGAGCTGAAAGCCACAACGTGCAGGCTTCTTTCCAAAGGGCGAGTTGGGCCCCACAGGATCTTGCTTCCAGCTCTTTGGGAAGCTAAGAAACAACTCGCTCTGCACTGTGCTCTTACAGCATACCGGGAACATCACTTCCAAAGGCCTGTGAAACGCAGTTTCTTTGCAGGCCTGATCTGGCTGAAGTAGAACTTCTGCTCCGGGTGTGCTACATTGCCCTAGAGCTGAAAGGCACAACGTGCAGGCTTCTTTCCCAAGGGCGAGTTTGGTCCCACAGCATCTTGCTTCTAGCTATTGTGAAGCTGGGAAACAACTCGCTCTGCACAGTGCTCTTACAGCCTACCGGGAACATCTCTTCCAAAGGCCTGTGAAACGCAGTTTCTTTGCAGGCCTGATCTGGCTGAAGTAGAACTTCTGCTCTGGGTGTGCTACATTGCCCTAGAGCTGAAAGGTACAACGTGCAGGCTTCTTTCAAAGGGCGACTTTGGGCCAACAGCATCTTGCTTCCAGCTCTTGGGAAGCTGGGAAACAACTCGCTCTGCACAGTGCTCTTACAGCCTACCAGGAACATCTCTTCCAAAGGCCTGTGAAACGCAGTTTCTTTGCAGGCCTGATCTGGCTGAAGTACAACTTCTGCTCTGCTTGTGCTTCATTACCCTAGAGCTGAAAGGCACAGCGTGCAGGCTTCTTTCCAAAGGGCGAGATGGGCCCCACAGCATCTTGCTTCCAGCTCTTTGGGAAGCTAAGTAACAACTCGCTCTGCACAGTGCTCTTACAGCCTACCAGGAACATCTCTTCCAAAGGCCTGTGAAACGCATTTTCTTCGCAGGCCTTATCTGCCCTAATTAGAACTTCTGCTCTGGGTGTGCTACCTTTCCCTAGAGCTGAAAGGCACAAAGTGCAGGCTTCTTTCCAAAGGGCGAGTTGGGCCCCACAGCATCTTGCTTCCAGCTCTTTGGCAAGCTAAGAAACAACTCGCTCTGCACAGTGCTCTTACAGCCTACCGGGAACATCTCTTCCAAATGCCTGTGAAATGCAGGTTTTTTGCAGGCCTAATCTGGCTGAAGTAGAACTTCTGCTCTGGGTGTGCTACATTGCCCTAGAGCTGAAAGGCACAACATGCAGGCTTCTTTCCAAAGGGCGAGTTGGGCCTCACAGCATCTTGCTTCCAGCTCTTTGGGAAGCTAAGAAACAACTCGCTCTGCACAGTGCTCTTACAGCCTACCGGGAACATCTCTTCCAAAGGCCTGTGAAACGCATTCTCTTCGCAGGCCTTATCTGCCCTAAGTAGAACTTCTGCTCTGGGTGTGCTACCTTTCCCTAGAGCTGAAAGGCACAAAGTGCAGGCTTCTTTCCAAAGGGCGAGTTGGGCCCCACAGCATCTTGCTTCCAGCTCTTTGGCAAGCTAAGAAACAACTCTCTCTGCACAGTGCTCTTACAGCCTACGGGGAACATCTCTCACAAAGGCCTGTGAAACGCAGTTTCTTTGCAGGCCTGATCTGGCTGAAGCAGAACTTCTGCTCTGGGTGTGCTACATTGCCCTAGAGCTGAAAGGAACAACGTGCAGGCTCCTTTCCAAAGGGTGAGTTGGGCCCCACTGGATCTTGCTTCCAGCTCTTTGGGAAGCCAGGAAACAACACGCTCTGCACAGTGCTCTTACAGCCTACCGGGAACATCTCTTCCAAAGGCCTGTGAAACGCAGTTCCTTTGCAGGCCTGATCTGGCTGAAGCAGAACTTCTGCTCTGGGTGTGCTACATTGCCCTAGAGCTGAAAGGCACAACGTGCAGGCTTCTTTCCCAAGGGCGAGTGGGGTCCAACAGCATCTTGCTTCCAGCTCTTGGGAAGCTGGGAAACAACTCGCTCTGCACAGTGCTCTTACAGCCTAGCGGGAACATCTCTTCCAAAGGCCTGTGAAACGCAGTTTCTTTGCAGGCCTGATCTGGCTGAAGTAGAACTTCTGCTCTGGGTGTGCTACATTGCTCTAGAGCTGAAAGGCACAACGTGCAGGCTTCTTTCCAAAGGGCGAGTTGGGCCCCACAGCATCTTGCTTCCAGCTCTTTGGCAAGCTAAGAAACAACTCGCTCTGCACAGTGCTCTTACAGCCTACCGGGAACATCTCTTCCAAATGCCTGTGAAATGCAGGTTCTTTGCAGGCCTAATCTGGCTGAAGTAGAACTTCTGCTCTGGGTGTGCTACATTGCCCTAGAGCTGAAAGGCACAACATGCAGGCTTCTTTCCAAAGGGCGAGTTGGGCCTCACAGCATCTTGCTTCCAGCTCTTTGGGAAGCTAAGAAACAACTCGCTCTGCACAGTGCTCTTACAGCCTACCGGGAACATCTCTTCCAAAGTCCTGTGAAACGCATTTTCTTCGCAGGCCTCATCTGCCCTAAGTAGAACTTCTGCTCTGGGTGTGCTACATTTCCCTAGAGCTGAAAGGCACAAAGTGCAGGCTTCTTTCCAAAGGGAGACTTGGCCCCACAGCATCTTGCTTCCAGCTCTTTGGGAAGCTAAGAAACAGCTCGCTCTGCACAGTGCTCTTACAGCCTACCGGGAACATCTCTTCCAAAGGCCTGTGAAACGCAGTTTCTTTGCAGGCCTGATCTGGCTGAAGTAGAACTTCTGCTCTGGGTGTGCTACATTGCCCTTGAGCTGAAAGGCACAACGTGCAGGCTTCTGTCCAAATGGCGAGTTGGGCTCCACAGCATCTTGCTTCCAGCTCTTTGGGAAGCTAAGAAACAACTCGCTCTGCACAGTGCTCTTACAGCCTACCGGGAACATCTCTTCCAAGGGCCTGTGAAACGCAGTTTCTTTGCAGGCCTGATCTGGCTGAAGTACAACTTCTGCTCTGGGTGTGCTACATTGCCCTAGAGCTTAAAGGCACAACGTGCAGGCTTCTTTCCAAAGGGCGAGTTGGGCCCCACTGCATCTTGCTTCCAGCTCTTTGGGAAGCCAGGAAACAACTCGCTCTGCACAGTGCTCTTACAGCCTACCGGGAACTTCTCTTCCAAAGGCCTGTGAAACGCAGTTTCTCTGCAGGCCTGATCTGGATGAAGTACAACGTCTGCTCTGGGTGTGCTACATTGCCCTAGAGCTGAAAGCCACAACGTGCAGGCTTCTTTCCAAAGGGCGAGTTGGGCCCCACAGCATCTTGCTTCCAGCTCTTTGGGAAGCTAAGAAACAACTCGCTCTGCACTGTGCTCTTACAGCATACCAGGAACATCTCTTCCAAAGTCCTGTGAAACGCAGTTTCTTTGCAGGCCTGATCTGGCTGAAGTAGAACTTCTGCTCTGGGTGTGCTACATTGCCCTAGAGCTGAAAGGCACAACGTGCAGGCTTCTTTCCCAAGGGCGAGTTTGGTCCCACAGCATCTTGCTTCCAGCTATTGGGAAGCTGGGAAACAACTCGCTCTGCACAGTGCTCTTACAGCCTACCGGGAACATCTCTTCCAAAGGCCTGTGAAACGCAGTTTCTTTGCAGGCCTGATCTGGCTGAAGTAGAACTTCTGCTCTGGGTGTGCTACATTGCCCTAGAGCTGAAAGGCACAACGTGCAGGCTTCTTTCCAAAGGGCGACTTTGGGCCAACAGCATCTTGCTTCCAGCTCTTGGGAAGCTGGGAAACAACTCGCTCTGCACAGTGCTCTTACAGCCTACCGGGAACATCTCTTCCAAAGGCCTGTGAAACGCAGTTTCTTTGCAGGCCTGATCTGGCTGAAGTAGAACTTCTGTTCTGCTTGTGCTTCATTACCCTAGAGCTGAAAGGCACAGCGTGAAGGCTTCTTTCCAAAGGGCGAGATGGGCCCCACAGCATCTTGCTTCCAGCTCTTTGGGAAGCTAAGAAACAACTCGCTCTGCACAGTGCTCTTACAGCCTACCGGGAACATCTCTTCCAAAGGCCTGTGAAACGCAGTTTCTTTGCAGGCCTGATCTGGCTGAAGTAGAACTTCTGCTCTGGGTGTGCTACATTGCTCTAGAGCTGAAAGGCACAGCGTGAAGGCTTCTTTCCAAAGGGCGACTTGCGCCCCACAGAATCTTGCTTCCAGCTCTTTGGGAAGCTGAGAAACAACTCGCTATGCACAGTGCTCTTACAGCCTACCGGGAACATCTCTTCCAAAGGCCTGTGAAACGCATTTTCTTCGCAGGCCTTATCTGCCCTAAGTAGAACTTCTGCTCTGGGTGTGCTACCTTTCCCTAGAGCTGAAAGGCACAAAGTGCAGCCTTCTTTCCAAAGGGAGACTTGGCCCCACAGCATCTTGCTTCCAGCTCTTTGGGAAGCTAAGAAACAGCTCGCTCTGCACAGTGCTCTTACAGCCTACCGGGAACATCTCTTCCAAAGGCCTGTGAAACGCAGTTTCTTTGCAGGCCTGATCTGGCTGAAGTAGAACTTCTGCTCTGGGTGTGCTACATTGCTCTAGAGCTGAAAGGCACAACGCGCAGGCTTCTTTCCAAAGGGCGACTTGGGCCCCACAGAATCATGCTTCCAGCTCTTTGGGAAGCTGAGAAACAACTCGCTCTGCACAGTGCTCTTACAGCCTACCGGAAACATCTCTTCCAAAGGCCTGTGAAACGCAGTTTCTTTGCAGGCCTGATCTGGCTGAAGTAGAACTTCTGCTCTGGGTGTGCTACATTGCCCTAGAGCTGAAAGGCACAACGTGCAGGCTTCTTTCCAAAGGGCGAGTTGGGCCCCACAGCATCTTGCTTCCAGCTCTTTGGGAAGCTAAGAAACAACTCGCTCTGCACAGTGCTCTTACAGCCTACCGGGAACATCTCTTCCAAAGGCCTGTGAAACGCAGTTTCTTTGCAGGCCTGATCTGGCTGAAGTAGAACTTCTGCTCTGGGTGTGCTACATTGCCCTAGAGCTGAAAGGCACAACGTGCAGGCTTCTTTCCTAACGGCGAGTTGGGCCCCACAGCATCTAGCTTCCAGCCCTTTGGGAAGCTAAGAAACAACTCGCTCTGCACAGTGCTGTTAAATCCTACCGGGAACACCTGTTCCAAAGGCCTGTGAAATGCAGTTTCTTCGCAGGCCTTATCTGCCCTAAGTAGAACTTCTGCTCTGGGTGTGCTACATTGCCCTAGAGCTGAAAGTCACAATGTGCAGGCTTCTTAACAAAGGGCGAGTTGGGCCCCACAGCATCTTGCTTCCAGCTCTTTGGCAAGCTAAGAAACAACTCGCTCTGCACAGTGCTCTTACACCCTACCGGGAACATCTCTTCCAAAGGCCTGTGAAACGCAGTTTCTTTGCAGGCCTGATCTGGATGAAGTACAACGTCTGATCTGGGTGTGCTACATTGCCCTAGAGCTGAAAGGCACAACGTGCAGGCTTCTTTCCAAAGGGCGAGTTGGGCCCCACAGCATCTTGCTTCCAGCTCTTTGGCAAGCTAAGAAACAACTCGCTCTGCACAGTGCTCTTACAGCCTACCGGGAACATCTCTTCCAAATGCCTGTGAAATGCAGGTTCTTTGCAGGCCTAATCTGGCTGAAGTAGAACTTCTGCTCTGGGTGTGCTACATTGCCCTAGAGCTGAAAGGCACAACATGCAGGCTTCTTTCCAAAGGGCGAGTTGGGCCTCACAGCATCTTGCTTCCAGCTCTTTGGGAAGCTAAGAAACAACTCGCTCTGCACAGTGCTCTTACAGCCTACCGGGAACATCTCTTCCAAAGTCCTGTGAAACGCATTTTCTTCGCAGGCCTCATCTGCCCTAAGTAGAACTTCTGCTCTGGGTGTGCTACATTTCCCTAGAGCTGAAAGGCACAAAGTGCAGGCTTCTTTCCAAAGGGAGACTTGGCCCCACAGCATCTTGCTTCCAGCTCTTTGGGAAGCTAAGAAACAGCTCGCTCTGCACAGTGCTCTTACAGCCTACCGGGAACATCTCTTCCAAAGGCCTGTGAAACGCAGTTTCTTTGCAGGCCTAATCTGGCTGAAGTAGAACTTCTGCTCTGTGTGTGCTACATTGCTCTAGAGCTGAAAGGCACAACGCGCAGGCTTCTTTCCAAAGGGCGACTTGGGCCCCACAGAATCTTGCTTCCAGCTCTTTGGGAAGCTGAGAAACAACTCGCTCTGCACAGTGCTCTTATAGCCTACCGGAAACATCTCTTCCAAAGGCCTGTGAAACGCAGGTTCTTTGCAGGCCTGATCTGGCTGAAGTAGAACTTCTGCTCTGGGTGTGCTACATTGCCCTAGAGCTGAAAGGCACAACGTGCAGGCTTCTTTCCAAAGGGCGAGTTGGGCCCCACAGCATCTTGCTTCCAGCTCTTTGGGAAGCTAAGAAACAACTCGCTCTGCACAGTGCTCTTACACCCTACCGGGAACATCTCTTCCAAAGGCCTGTGAAACGCAGTTTCTTTGCAGGCCTGATCTGGATGAAGTACAACGTCTGATCTGGGTGTGCTACATTGCCATAGAGCTGAAAGGCACAACGTGCAGGCTTCTTTCCAAAGGGCGAGTTGGGCCCCACAGCATCTTGCTTCCAGCTCTTTGGCAAGCTAAGAAACAACTCGCTCTGCACAGTGCTCTTACAGCCTACCGGGAACATCTCTTCCAAAGGCCTGTGAAATGCAGGTTCTTTGCAGGCCTAATCTGGCTGAAGTAGAACTTCTGCTCTGGGTGTGCTACATTGCCCTAGAGCTGAAAGGCACAACATGCAGGCTTCTTTCCAAAGGGCGAGTTGGGCCTCACAGCATCTTGCTTCCAGCTCTTTGGGAAGCTAAGAAACAACTCGCTCTGCACAGTGCTCTTACAGCCTACCGGGAACATCTCTTCCAAAGGCCTGTGAAACGCATTTTCTTCGCAGGCCTCCTCTGCCCTAAGTAGAACTTCTGCTCTGGGTGTGCTACATTTCCCTAGAGCTGAAAGGCACAAAGTGGAGGCTTCTTTCCAAAGGGAAACTTGGCCCCACAGCATCTTGCTTCCAGCTCTTTGGGAAGCTGGGAAACAACTCGCTCTGCACAGTGCTCTTACAGCCTACCGGGAACATCTCTTCCAAAGGCCTGTGAAACGCAGTTTCTTTGCAGGCCTGATCTGGCTGAAGTAGAACTTCTGCTCTGGGTGTGCTACATTGCCCTAGAGCTGAAAGGCACAACGTGCAGGCTTCTTTCCAAAGGGCGACTTTGGACCCACAGCATCTTGCTTCCAGCTCTTGGGAAGCTGGGAAACAACTCGCTCTGCACAGTGCTCTTACAGCCTACCGGGAACATCTCTTCCAAAGGCCTGTGAAACGCAGTTTCTTTGCAGGCCTGATCTGGCTGAAGTAGAACTTCTGCTCTGCTTGTGCTACATTACCCTAGAGCTGAAAGGCACAGCGTGCAGGCTTCTTTCCAAAGGGCAAGATGGGCCCCACAGCATCTTGCTTCCAGCTCTTTGGGAAGCTAAGAAACAACTCGCTGTGCACAGTGCTCTTACCGCCTACCGGGAACATCTCTTCCAAAGGCCTGTGAAACGCATTTTCTTTGCAGGCAATATCTGCCCTAAGTAGAACTTCTGCTCTGGGTGTGCTACCTTTCCCTAGAGCTGAAAGGCACAAAGTGCAGGCTTCTTTCCAAAGGGAGACTTGGCCCCACAGCATCTTGCTTCCAGCTCTTTGGGAAGCTAAGAAACAACTCGCTCTGCACAGTGCTCTTACAGCCTACCGGGAACATCTCTTCCAAAGGCCTGTGAAACGCAGTTTCTTTGCAGGCCTGATCTGGCTGAAGTAGAGCTTCTGCTCTGGGTGTGCTACATTGCCCTAGAGCTTAGAGCCACAACGTGCAGGCTTCTTTCCAAAGGGCGAGTTGGGCCCCACAGCATCTTGCTTCCAGATCTTTGGGAAGCTAAGAAACAACTCGCTCTGCACTGTGCTCTTACAGCCTACCGGGAACATCTCTTCCAAAGGCCTGTGAAACGCAGTTTCTTTGCAGGCCTGATCTGGCTGAAGTAGAACTTCTGCTCTGGGTGTGCTACATTGCCCTAGAGCTGAAAGGCACAACGTGCAGTCTTCTTTCCAAAGGGCGAGTTTGGTCCCACAGCATCTTGCTTCCAGCTATTGGGAAGCTGGGAAACAACTCGCTCTGCACAGTGCTCTTACAGCCTACCGGGAACATCTCTTCCAAAGGCCTGTGAAACGCAGTTTCTTTGCAGGCCTGATCTGGCTGAAGTAGAACTTCTGCTCTGGGTGTGCTACATTGCCCTAGAGCTGAAAGGCACAACGTGCAGGCTTCTTTCCAAAGGGCGACTTTGGGCCAACAGAATCTTGCTTCCACCTCTTGGGAAGCTGGGAAACAACTCGCTCTGCACAGTGCTCTTACAGCCTACCAGGAACATCTCTTCCAAAGGCCTGTGAAACGCAGTTTCTTTGCAGGCCTGATCTGGCTGAAGTAGAACTTCTGCTCTGGGTGTGCTACATTGCCCTAGAGCTGAAAGGCACAACGTGCAGGGTTCTTTCCCAAGGGCGAGTTGGGCCCCACAGCATCTTGCTTCCAGCTCTTTGGGAAGCTAAGAAACAATTCGCTCTGCACAGTGCTCTTACACCCTACCGGGAACATCTCTTCCCAAGGCCTGTGAAGCGCACTTTCTTTGCAGGCATGATCTGGCTGAAGGAGAACCTCTGCTCTGGGTGTTCTACATTGCCCTAGAGCTGAAAGGCACAACGTGCAGGGTTCTTTCCCAAGGGCGTGTTGGGCCCCACAGCATCTTGCTTCCAGCTCTTTGTTAAGCTAAGAAACAACTCGCTCTGCACACTGCTCTTACAGCCTACCGGGAACATCTCTCACAAAGGTCTGTGAAACGCAGTTTCTTTGCAGGCCTGATCTGGCTGAAGTAGAACTTCTGCTCTGGGTCTGCTACTTTTCCCTAGAGCTGAAAGGCACATCGTGCAGGCTTCTTTCCAAAGGGCGAGATGGGCCCCACATCATCTTCCTTCCAGCTCTTTGGTAAGCTAAGAAACAGCTCGCTCTGCACAGTGCTCTTACAGCCTACCAGGAACATCTCTTCCAAAGGCCTGTGAAACGCAGTTTCTTTGCAGGCCTGATCTGGCTGAAGTAGAACTTCTGCTCTGGGTGTGCTACATTGCCCTAGAGCTGAAAGGCACAACGTGCAGGCTTCTTTCCTAACGGCGAGTTGGGCCCCACAGCATCTTGCTTCCAGCCCTTTGGGAAGCAAAGAAACAACTCGCTCTGCACAGTGCTGTTAAATCCTACCGGGAACACCTCTTCCAAAGGCCTGTGAAATGCAGTTTCTTCGCAGGCCTTATCTGCCCTAAGTAGAACTTCTGCTCTGGGTGTGCTACATTGCCGTAGAGCTGAAAGTCACAATGTGCAGGCTTCTTAACAAAGGGCGAGTTGGGCCCCACAGCATCTTGCTTCCAGCTCTTTGGCAAGCTAAGAAACAACTCGCTCTGCACAGTGCTCTTACACCCTACCGGGAACATCTCTTCCAAAGGCCTGTGAAACGCATTTTCTTCGCAGGCCTTATCTGCCCTAAGTAGAAATTCTGCTCTGGGTGTGCTACCTTTCCCTAGAGCTGAAAGGCACAAAGTGCAGGCTTCTTTCCAAAGGGAGACTTGGCCCCACAGCATCTTGCTTCCAGCTCTTTGGGAAGCTAAGAAACAACTCGCTCTGCACAGTGCTCTTACAGCCTACCGGGAACATCTCTCACAAAGGCCTGTGAAACGCAGTTTCTTTGCAGGCCTGATCTGGCTGAAGTACAACTTCTTCTCTGGGTGTGCTACATTGCCCTAGAGCTGAAAGGCACAACGTGCAGGCTTCTTTCCAAAGGGCGAGTTGGGCCCCACAGCATCTTGCTTCCAGCTCTTTGGGAATCTAAGAAACAACTGGCTCTGCACAGTGCTCTTACAGCCTACGGGGAACATCTCTTGAAAAGGCCTGTGAAACGCAGTTTCTTTGCAGGCCTGATCTGGCTGAAGTAGAACTTCTGCTCTGGGTGTGCTACATTGCCCTAGAGCTGAAAGGCACATCGTGCAGGCTTCTTTCCCAAGGGCGAGTTTGGCCCCACAGCATCTTGCTTCCAGCTCTTTGGGAAGCTGGGAAAAAACTCGCTCTGCACAGTGCTCTTACAGCCTACCGGGAAAATCTCTTCCAAAGGCCTGTGAAACGCAGTTTCTTTGCAGGCCTGATCTGGCTGAAGTAGAACTTCTGGTCTGGGTGTGCTACATTGCCCTAGAGCTGAAAGGCGAAACGTGCAGGCTTCTTTCCAAAGGGCGAGTTCGGCCCCACTGCATCTTGCTTCCAGCTCTTTGGGAAGCCAGGAAACAACTCGCTGTGCACAGTGCTCTTACAGCCTACCGGGAACATCTCTTCCAAAGGCCTGTGAAACGCAGTTTCTTTGCAGGCCTGATCTGGCTGAAGTAGAACTTCTGCTCTGGGTGTGCTGCATTGCCCTAGAGCTGAAAGGCACAACGTGCAGGCTTCTTTCCAAAGGGCGAGTTGGGCCCCACAGCATCTTGCTTCCAGCTCTTTGGGAAGCTAAGAAACAACTCGCTCTGCACAGTGCTCTTACAGCCTAGTGGGAACATCTCTTCCAAAGGCCTGTGAAACGCAGTTTCTTTGCAGGCCTGATCTGGCTGAAGTAGAACTTCTGCTCAGGGTGTGCTACATTGCTCTAGAGCTGAAAGGCACAACGTGCAGGGTTCTTTCCCAAGGGCGAGTTGGGCCCCACAGCATCTTGCTCCCAGCGCTTTGGGAAGCTAAGAAACAACTCGCTCTGCACAGTGCTCTTACTGCCTACCGGGAACATCTCATCCAAAGGCCTGTGAAACGCCGTTTCTTTGCAGGCCTGATCTGGCTGAAGTAGAACTTCTGCTCTGGGTGTGCTACATTGCCCTAGAGCTGAAAGGCACAACGTGCAGGCTTCTTTCCTAACGGCGAGTTGGGCCCCACAGCATCTTGCTTCCAGCCCTTTGGGAAGCTAAGAAACAACTCGCTCTGCACAGTGCTGTTAAATCCTACCGGAACCACCTCTTCCAAAGGCCTGTGAAATGCAGTTTCTTCGCAGGACTTATCTGCCCTAAGTAGAACTTCTGCTCTGGGTGTGCTACATTGCCCTAGAGCTGAAAGTCACAATGTGCAGGCTTCTTAACAAAGGGCGAGTTGGGCCCCACAGCATCTTGCTTTCAGCTCTTTGGCAAGCTAAGAAACAACTCGCTCTGCACAGTGCTCTTACACCCTACCGGGAACATCTCTTCCCTAGGCCTGTGAAACGCAGTTTCTTTGCAGGCCTGATCTGGCTGAAGTAGAACTTCTGCTCTGGGTGTGCTACATTGCCCTCGAGCTGAAAGGCACATCGTGCAGGCTTCTTTCCAAAGGGCGAGACGGGCCCCACAGCATCTTGCTTCCAGCTCTTTGGGAAGCTAAGAAACAGCTCGCTCTGCACAGTGCTCTTACAGCCTACCGGGAACATCTCTTCCAAAGGCCTGTGAAACGCAGTTTCTTTGCAGGCCTGATCTGGCTGAAGTAGAACTTCTGCTCTGGGTGTGCTACATTGCTCTAGAGCTGAAAGGCACAACGCGCAGGCTTCTTTCCAAAGGGCGACTTGGGCCCCACAGAATCTTGCTTCCAGCTCTTTGGGAAGCTGAGAAACAACTCGCTCTGCACAGTGCTCTTACAGCCTACTGGGAACATCTCTTCCAAAGGCCTGTGATACGAAGTTTCTTTGCAGGCCTGATCTGGCTGAAGTAGAACTTCTCCTCTGGGTGTGCTACATTGCTCTAGAGCTGAAAGGCACAACGCGCAGGCTTCTTTCCAAAGGGCGACTTGGGTCCCACAGAATCTTGCTTCCAGCTCTTTGGGAAGCTGAGAAACAACTCGCTCTGCACAGTGCTCTTACAGCCTACCGGAAACATCTCTTCCAAAGGCCTGTGAAACGCAGTTTCTTTGCAGGCCTGATCTGACTGAAGTAGAACTTCTGCTCTGGGTGTGCTACATTGCCCTAGAGCTGAAAGGCACAACCTGCAGGCTTCTTTCCAAAGGGCGAGTTGGGCCCCACAGCATCTTGCTTCCTGCTCTTTGGGAAGCTAAGAAACAACTCGCTCTGCACAGTGCTCTTACAGCCTACCGGGAACATCTCTTCCAAAGGCCTGTGAAACGCAGTTTCTTTGCAGGCCTGATCTGGCTGAAGTAGAACTTCTGCTCTGGGTGTGCTACATTGCCCTAGAGCTGAAAGGCACAACGTGCAGTCTTCTTTCCAAAGGGCGAGTTTGGTCCCACAGCATCTTGCTTCCAGCTATTGGGAAGCTGGGAAACAACTCGCTCTGCACAGTGCTCTTACAGCCTACCGGGAACATCTCTTCCAAAGGCCTGTGAAACGCAGTTTCTTTGCAGGCCTGATCTGGCTGAAGTAGAACTTCTGCTCTGGGTGTGCTACATTGCCCTAGAGCTGAAAGGCACAACGTGCAGGGTTCTTTCCCAAGGGCGAGTTGGGCCCCACAGCATCTTGCTTCCAGCTCTTTGGGAAGCTAAGAAACAATTCGCTCTGCACAGTGCTCTTACAAACTACCAGGAATATCTCTTCCCAAGGCCTGTGAAGCGCACTTTCTTTGCAGGCATGATCTGGCTGAAGGAGAACCTCTGCTCTGGGTGTTCTACATTGCCCTAGAGCTGAAAGGCACAACGTGCAGGGTTCTTTCCCAAGGGCGTGTTGGGCCCCACAGCATCTTGCTTCCAGCTCTTTGTTAAGCTAAGAAACAACTCGCTCTGCACACTGCTCTTACAGCCTACCGGGAACATCTCTCACAAAGGCCTGTGAAACGCAGTTTCTTTGCAGGCCTGATCTGGCTGAAGTAGAACTTCTGCTCTGGGTCTGCTACTTTTCCCTAGAGCTGAAAGGCACATCGTGCAGGCTTCTTTCCAAAGGGCGAGATGGGCCCCACATCATCTTCCTTCCAGCTCTTTGGTAAGCTAAGAAACAGCTCGCTCTGCACAGTGCTCTTACAGCCTACCAGGAACATCTCTTCCAAAGGCCTGTGAAACGCAGTTTCTTTGCAGGCCTGATCTGGCTGAAGTAGAACTTCTGCTCTGGGTGTGCTACATTGCCCTAGAGCTGAAAGGCACAACGTGCAGGCTTCTTTCCTAACGGCGAGTTGGGCCCCACAGCATCTTGCTTCCAGCCCTTTGGGAAGCTAAGAAACAACTCGCTCTGCACAGCGCTGTTAAATCCTACCGGGAACACCTCTTCCAAAGGCCTGTGAAATGCAGTTTCTTCGCAGGCCTTATCTGCCCTAAGTAGAACTTCTGCTCTGGGTGTGCTACATTGCCGTAGAGCTGAAAGTCACAATGTGCAGGCTTCTTAACCAAGGGCGAGTTGGGCCCCACAGCATCTTGCTTCCAGCTCTTTGGCAAGCTAAGAAACAACTCGCTCTGCACAGTGCTCTTACACCCTACCGGGAACATCTCTTCCAAAGGCCTGTGAAACGCATTTTCTTCGCAGGCCTTATCTGCCCTAAGTAGAACTTCTGCTCTGGGTGTGCTACCTTTCCCTAGAGCTGAAAGGCACATCGTGCAGGCTTCTTTCCCAAGGGCGAGTTTGGCCCCACAGCATCTTGCTTCCAGCTCTTTGGGAAGCTGGGAAAAAACTCGCTCTGCACAGTGCTCTTACAGCCTACCGGGAAAATCTCTTCCAAAGGCCTGTGAAACGCAGTTTCTTTGCAGGCCTGATCTGGCTGAAGTAGAACTTCTGGTCTGGGTGTGCTACATTGCCCTAGAGCTGAAAGGCGAAACGTGCAGGCTTCTTTCCAAAGGGCGAGTTCGGCCCCACTGCATCTTGCTTCCAGCTCTTTGGGAAGCTAAGAAACAACTCGCTCTGCACAGTGCTCTTACAGCCTAGTGGGAACATCTCTTCCAAAGGCCTGTGAAACGCAGTTTCTTTGCAGGCCTGATCTGGCTGAAGTAGAACTTCTGCTCAGGGTGTGCTACATTGCTCTAGAGCTGAAAGGCACAACGTGCAGGGTTCTTTCCCAAGGGCGAGTTGGGCCCCACAGCATCTTGCTCCCAGCGCTTTGGGAAGCTAAGAAACAACTCGCTCTGCACAGTGCTCTTACTGCCTACCGGGAACATCTCATCCAAAGGCCTGTGAAACGCCGTTTCTTTGCAGGCCTGATCTGGCTGAAGTAGAACTTCTGCTCTGGGTGTGCTACATTGCCCTAGAGCTGAAAGGCACAACGTGCAGGCTTCTTTCCTAACGGCGAGTTGGGCCCCACAGCATCTTGCTTCCAGCCCTTTGGGAAGCTAAGAAACAACTCGCTCTGCACAGTGCTGTTAAATCCTACCGGAACCACCTCTTCCAAAGGCCTGTGAAATGCAGTTTCTTCGCAGGACTTATCTGCCCTAAGTAGAACTTCTGCTCTGGGTGTGCTACATTGCCCTAGAGCTGAAAGTCACAATGTGCAGGCTTCTTAACAAAGGGCGAGTTGGGCCCCACAGCATCTTGCTTTCAGCTCTTTGGCAAGCTAAGAAACAACTCGCTCTGCACAGTGCTCTTACACCCTACCGGGAACATCTCTTCCCTAGGCCTGTGAAACGCAGTTTCTTTGCAGGCCTGATCTGGCTGAAGTAGAACTTCTGCTCTGGGTGTGCTACATTGCCCTCGAGCTGAAAGGCACATCGTGCAGGCTTCTTTCCAAAGGGCGAGACGGGCCCCACAGCATCTTGCTTCCAGCTCTTTGGGAAGCTAAGAAACAGCTCGCTCTGCACAGTGCTCTTACAGCCTACCGGGAACATCTCTTCCAAAGGCCTGTGAAACGCAGTTTCTTTGCAGGCCTGATCTGGCTGAAGTAGAACTTCTGCTCTGGGTGTGCTACATTGCTCTAGAGCTGAAAGGCACAACGCGCAGGCTTCTTTCCAAAGGGCGACTTGGGCCCCACAGAATCTTGCTTCCAGCTCTTTGGGAAGCTGAGAAACAACTCGCTCTGCACAGTGCTCTTACAGCCTACTGGGAACATCTCTTCCAAAGGCCTGTGATACGCAGTTTCTTTGCAGGCCTGATCTGGCTGAAGTAGAACTTCTCCTCTGGGTGTGCTACATTGCTCTAGAGCTGAAAGGCACAACGCGCAGGCTTCTTTCCAAAGGGCGACTTGGGTCCCACAGAATCTTGCTTCCAGCTCTTTGGGAAGCTGAGAAACAACTCGCTCTGCACAGTGCTCTTACAGCCTACCGGAAACATCTCTTCCAAAGGCCTGTGAAACGCAGTTTCTTTGCAGGCCTGATCTGACTGAAGTAGAACTTCTGCTCTGGGTGTGCTACATTGCCCTAGAGCTGAAAGGCACAACCTGCAGGCTTCTTTCCAAAGGGCGAGTTGGGCCCCACAGCATCTTGCTTCCTGCTCTTTGGGAAGCTAAGAAACAACTCGCTCTGCACAGTGCTCTTACAGCCTACCGGGAACATCTCTTCCAAAGGCCTGTGAAACGCAGTTTCTTTGCAGGCCTGATCTGGCTGAAGTAGAACTTCTGCTCTGGGTGTGCTACATTGCCCTAGAGCTGAAAGGCACAACGTGCAGTCTTCTTTCCAAAGGGCGAGTTTGGTCCCACAGCATCTTGCTTCCAGCTATTGGGAAGCTGGGAAACAACTCGCTCTGCACAGTGCTCTTACAGCCTACCGGGAACATCTCTTCCAAAGGCCTGTGAAACGCAGTTTCTTTGCAGGCCTGATCTGGCTGAAGTAGAACTTCTGCTCTGGGTGTGCTACATTGCCCTAGAGCTGAAAGGCACAACGTGCAGGGTTCTTTCCCAAGGGCGAGTTGGGCCCCACAGCATCTTGCTTCCAGCTCTTTGGGAAGCTAAGAAACAATTCGCTCTGCACAGTGCTCTTACAAACTACCAGGAATATCTCTTCCCAAGGCCTGTGAAGCGCACTTTCTTTGCAGGCATGATCTGGCTGAAGGAGAACCTCTGCTCTGGGTGTTCTACATTGCCCTAGAGCTGAAAGGCACA
Source organism: Equus przewalskii (assembly GCF_037783145.1). Lineage (NCBI taxonomy): Eukaryota > Metazoa > Chordata > Mammalia > Perissodactyla > Equidae > Equus > Equus przewalskii. The sequence goes on from NW_027228025.1 coordinate 25,409, forward strand.
ACGTGCAGGGTTCTTTCCCAAGGGCGTGTTGGGCCCCACAGCATCTTGCTTCCAGCTCTTTGTTAAGCTAAGAAACAACTCGCTCTGCACACTGCTCTTACAGCCTACCGGGAACATCTCTCACAAAGGCCTGTGAAACGCAGTTTCTTTGCAGGCCTGATCTGGCTGAAGTAGAACTTCTGCTCTGGGTCTGCTACTTTTCCCTAGAGCTGAAAGGCACATCGTGCAGGCTTCTTTCCAAAGGGCGAGATGGGCCCCACATCATCTTCCTTCCAGCTCTTTGGTAAGCTAAGAAACAGCTCGCTCTGCACAGTGCTCTTACAGCCTACCAGGAACATCTCTTCCAAAGGCCTGTGAAACGCAGTTTCTTTGCAGGCCTGATCTGGCTGAAGTAGAACTTCTGCTCTGGGTGTGCTACATTGCCCTAGAGCTGAAAGGCACAACGTGCAGGCTTCTTTCCTAACGGCGAGTTGGGCCCCACAGCATCTTGCTTCCAGCCCTTTGGGAAGCTAAGAAACAACTCGCTCTGCACAGCGCTGTTAAATCCTACCGGGAACACCTCTTCCAAAGGCCTGTGAAATGCAGTTTCTTCGCAGGCCTTATCTGCCCTAAGTAGAACTTCTGCTCTGGGTGTGCTACATTGCCGTAGAGCTGAAAGTCACAATGTGCAGGCTTCTTAACCAAGGGCGAGTTGGGCCCCACAGCATCTTGCTTCCAGCTCTTTGGCAAGCTAAGAAACAACTCGCTCTGCACAGTGCTCTTACACCCTACCGGGAACATCTCTTCCAAAGGCCTGTGAAACGCATTTTCTTCGCAGGCCTTATCTGCCCTAAGTAGAACTTCTGCTCTGGGTGTGCTACCTTTCCCTAGAGCTGAAAGGCACATCGTGCAGGCTTCTTTCCCAAGGGCGAGTTTGGCCCCACAGCATCTTGCTTCCAGCTCTTTGGGAAGCTGGGAAAAAACTCGCTCTGCACAGTGCTCTTACAGCCTACCGGGAAAATCTCTTCCAAAGGCCTGTGAAACGCAGTTTCTTTGCAGGCCTGATCTGGCTGAAGTAGAACTTCTGGTCTGGGTGTGCTACATTGCCCTAGAGCTGAAAGGCGAAACGTGCAGGCTTCTTTCCAAAGGGCGAGTTCGGCCCCACTGCATCTTGCTTCCAGCTCTTTGGGAAGCCAGGAAACAACTCGCTGTGCACAGTGCTCTTACAGCCTACCGGGAACATCTCTTCCAAAGGCCTGTGAAACGCAGTTTCTTTGCAGGCCTGATCTGGCTGAAGTAGAACTTCTGCTCTGGGTGTGCTACATTGCCCTAGAGCTGAAAGGCACAACGTGCAGGCTTCTTTCCAAAGGGCGAGTTGGGCCCCACAGCATCTTGCTTCCAGCTCTTTGGGAAGCTAAGAAACAACTCGCTCTGCACAGTGCTCTTATAGCCTACCGGGAACATCTCTTTCAAAGGCCTGTGAAACGCAGTTTCTTTGCAGGCCTGATCTGGCTGAAGTAGAACTTCTGCTCAGGGTGTGCTACATTGCTCTAGAGCTGAAAGGCACAACGTGCAGGGTTCTTTCCCAAGGGCGAGTTGGGCCCCACAGCATCTTGCTCCCAGCGCTTTGGGAAGCTAAGAAACAACTCGCTCTGCACAGTGCTGTTAAATCCTACCGGAACCACCTCTTCCAAAGGCCTGTGAAATGCAGTTTCTTCGCAGGACTTATCTGCCCTAAGTAGAACTTCTGCTCTGGGTGTGCTACATTGCCCTAGAGCTGAAAGTCACAATGTGCAGGCTTCTTAACAAAGGGCGAGTTGGGCCCCACAGCATCTTGCTTTCAGCTCTTTGGCAAGCTAAGAAACAACTCGCTGTGCACAGTGCTCTTACACCCTACCGGGAACATCTCTTCCCTAGGCCTGTGAAACGCAGTTTCTTTGCAGGCCTGATCTGGCTGAAGTAGAACTTCTGCTCTGGGTGTGCTACATTGCCCTCGAGCTGAAAGGCACATCGTGCAGGCTTCTTTCCAAAGGGCGAGACGGGCCCCACAGCATCTTGCTTCCAGCTCATTGGGAAGCTAAGAAACAGCTCGCTCTGCACAGTGCTCTTACAGCCTACCGGGAACATCTCTTCCAAAGGCCTGTGAAACGCAGTTTCTTTGCAGGCCTGATCTGGCTGAAGTAGAACTTCTGCTCTGGGTGTGCTACATTGCTCTAGAGCTGAAAGGCACAACGCGCAGGCTTCTTTCCAAAGGGCGACTTGGGCCCCACAGAATCTTGCTTCCAGCTCTTTGGGAAGTTGAGAAACAACTCGCTCTGCACAGTGCTCTTACAGCCTACTGGGAACATCTCTTCCAAAGGCCTGTGATACGCAGTTTCTTTGCAGGCCTGATCTGGCTGAAGTAGAACTTCTCCTCTGGGTGTGCTACATTGCTCTAGAGCTGAAAGGCACAACGCGCAGGCTTCTTTCCAAAGGGCGACTTGGGTCCCACAGCATCTTGCTTCCAGCTCTTTGGGAAGCTGAGAAACAACTCGCTCTGCACAGTGCTCTTACAGCCTACCGGAAACATCTCTTCCAAAGGCCTGTGAAACGCAGTTTCTTTGCAGGCCTGATCTGACTGAAGTAGAACTTCTGCTCTGGGTGTGCTACATTGCCCTAGAGCTGAAAGGCACAACCTGCAGGCTTCTTTCCAAAGGGCGAGTTGGGCCCCACAGCATCTTGCTTCCTGCTCTTTGGGAAGCTAAGAAACAACTCGCTCTGCACAGTGCTCTTACAGCCTACCGGGAACATCTCTTCCAAAGGCCTGTGAAACGCAGTTTCTTTGCAGGCCTGATCTGGCTGAAGTAGAACTTCTGCTCTGGGTGTGCTACATTGCCCTAGAGCTGAAAGGCACAACGTGCAGGGTTCTTTCCCAAGGGCGAGTTGGCCCCACAGCATCTTGCTTCCAGCTCTTTGGGAAGCTAAGAAACAATTCGCTCTGCACAGTGCTCTTACAGACTACCAGGAACATCTCTTCCCAAGGCCTGTGAAACGCACTTTCTTTGCAGGCATGATCTGGCTGAAGTAGAACTTCTGCTGTGGGTGTTCTACATTGCCCTAGAGCTGAAAGGCACAACGTGCAGGCTTCTTTCCAAAGGGCGAGTTGGGCCCCACAGCATCTTGCTTCCAGCTCTTTGTTAAGCTAAGAAACAACTCGCTCTGCACAGTGCTCTTACAGCCTGCCGGGAACACCTCTCACAAAGGCCTGTGAAACGCAGTTTCTTTGCAGGCCTGATCTGGCTGAAGTAGAACTTCTGCTCTGGGTCTGCTACTTTTCCCTAGAGCTGAAAGGCACATCGTGCAGGCTTCTTTCCAAAGGGCGAGATGGGCCCCACAGAATCTTCCTTCCAGCTCTTTGGGAAGCTAAGAAACAGCTCGCTCTGCACAGGGCTCTTACAGCCTACCGGGAACATCTCTTCCAAAGACCTGTGAAACGCAGTTTCTTTGCAGGCCTGATCTGGCTGAAGTAGAACTTCTGCTCTGGGTGTGCTACATTGCCCTAGAGCTGAAAGGCACCACGTGCAGGCTTCTTTCCTAACGGCGAGTTGGGCCCACAGCATCTAGCTTGCAGCCCTTTGGGAAGCTAAGAAACAACTCGCTCTGCACAGTGCTGTTAAATCCTACCGGGAACACCTCTTCCATAGGCCTGTGAAATGCAGTTTCTTCGCAGGCCTTATCTGCCCTAAGTAGAACTTCTGCTCTGGGTGTGCTACATTGCCCTAGAGCTGAAAGTCACAATGTGCAGGCTTCTTAACAAAGGGCGAGTTGGGCCCCACAGCATCTTGCTTCCAGCTCTTTGGCAAGCTAAGAAACAACTCGCTCTGCACAGTGCTCTTACACCCTACCGGGAACATCTCGTCCAAAGGCCTGTGAAACGCATTTTCTTCGCAGGCCTTATCTGCCCTAAGTAGAACTTCTGCTCTGGGTGTGCTACCTTTCCCTAGAGCTGAAAGGCACAAAGTGCAGGCTTCTTTCCAAAGGGAGACTTGGCCCCACAGCATCTTGCTTCCAGCTCTTTGGGAAGCTAAGAAACAACTCGCTCTGCACAGTGCTCTTACAGCCTACCGGGAACATCTCTCACAAAGGCCTGTGAAACGCAGTTTCTTTGCAGGCCTGATCTGGCTGAAGTACAACTTCTTCTCTGGGTGTGCTACATTGCCCTAGAGCTGAAAGGCACAACGTGCAGGCTTCTTTCCAAAGGGCGAGTTGGGCCCCACAGCATCTTGCTTCCAACTCTTTGAGAATCTAAGAAACAACTCGCTCTGCACAGTGCTCTTACAGCCTACGGGGAACATCTCTTGAAAAGGCCTGTGAAACGCAGTTTCTTTGCAGGCCTGATCTGGCTGAAGTAGAACTTCTGCTCTGGGTGTGCTACATTGCCCTAGAGCTGAAAGGCACATCGTGCAGGCTTCTTTCCCAAGGGCGAGTTTGGCCCCACAGCATCTTGCTTCCAGCTCTTTGGGAAGATGGGAAAAAACTCGCTCTGCACAGTGCTCTTACAGCCTACCGGGAACATCTCTTCCAAAGGCCTGTGAAACTCCGTTTCTTTGCAGGCCTGATCTGGCTGAAGTAGAACTTCTGCTCTGGGTGTGCTACATTGCCCTAGAGCTGAAAGGCACATCGTGCAGGATTCTTTCCAAAGGGCGAGATGGGCCCCACAGCATCTTCATTCCAGCTCTTTGGGAAGCTAAGAAACAGCTCGCTCTGCACAGTGCTCTTACAGCCTACCGGGAACATCTCTTCCAAAGGCCTGTGAAACGCAGTTTCTTTGCAGGCCTGATCTGGCTGAAGTAGAACTTCTGCTCTGGGTGTGCTACATTGCCCTAGAGCTTAGAGCCACAACGTGCAGGCTTCTTTCCAAAGGGCGAGTTGGGCCCCACAGCATCTTGCTTCCAGATCTTTGGGAAGCTAAGAAACAACTCGCTCTGCACTGTGCTCTTACAGCCTACCGGGAACATCTCTTCCAAAGGCCTGTGAAACGCAGTTTCTTTGCAGGCCTGATCTGGCTGAAGTAGAACTTCTGCTCTGGGTGTGCTACATTGCCCTAGAGCTGAAAGCCACAACGTGCAGTCTTCTTTCCAAAGGGCGAGTTTGGTCCCACAGCATCTTGCTTCCAGCTATTGGGAAGCTGGGAAACAACTCGCTCTGCACAGTGCTCTTACAGCCTACCGGGAACATCTCTTCCAAAGGCCTGTGAAACGCAGTTTCTTTGCAGGCCTGATCTGGCTGAAGTAGAACTTCTGCTCTGGGTGTGCTACATTGCCCTAGAGCTGAAAGGCACAACGTGCAGGCTTCTTTCCAAAGGGCGACTTTGGGCCAACAGAATCTTGCTTCCACCTCTTGGGAAGCTGGGAAACAACTCGCTCTGCACAGTGCTCTTACAGCCTACCAGGAACATCTCTTCCAAAGGCCTGTGAAATGCAGTTTCTTTGCAGGCCTGATCTGGCTGAAGTAGAACTTCTGCTCTGGGTGTGCTACATTGCCCTAGAGCTGAAAGGCACAACGTGCAGGGTTCTTTCCCAAGGGCGAGTTGGGCCCCACAGCATCTTGCTTCCAGCTCTTTGGGAAGCTAAGAAACAATTCGCTCTGCACAGTGCTCTTACAAACTACCAGGAATATCTCTTCCCAAGGCCTGTGAAGCGCACTTTCTTTGCAGGCATGATCTGGCTGAAGGAGAACCTCTGCTCTGGGTGTTCTACATTGCCCTAGAGCTGAAAGGCACAACGTGCAGGGTTCTTTCCCAAGGGCGTGTTGGGCCCCACAGCATCTTGCTTCCAGCTCTTTGTTAAGCTAAGAAACAACTCGCTCTGCACACTGCTCTTACAGCCTACCGGGAACATCTCTCACAAAGGCCTGTGAAACGCAGTTTCTTTGCAGGCCTGATCTGGCTGAAGTAGAACTTCTGCTCTGGGTCTGCTACTTTTCCCTAGAGCTGAAAGGCACATCGTGCAGGCTTCTTTCCAAAGGGCGAGATGGGCCCCACATCATCTTCCTTCCAGCTCTTTGGTAAGCTAAGAAACAGCTCGCTCTGCACAGTGCTCTTACAGCCTACCAGGAACATCTCTTCCAAAGGCCTGTGAAACGCAGTTTCTTTGCAGGCCTGATCTGGCTGAAGTAGAACTTCTGCTCTGGGTGTGCTACATTGCCCTAGAGCTGAAAGGCACAACGTGCAGGCTTCTTTCCTAACGGCGAGTTGGGCCCCACAGCATCTTGCTTCCAGCTCTTTGGGAAGCTAAGAAACAACTCGCTCTGCACAGTGCTGTTAAATCCTACCGGGAACACCTCTTCCAAAGGCCTGTGAAATGCAGTTTCTTCGCAGGCCTTATCTGCCCTAAGTAGAACTTCTGCTCTGGGTGTGCTACATTGCCGTAGAGCTGAAAGTCACAATGTGCAGGCTTCTTAACAAAGGGCGAGTTCGGCCCCACAGCATCTTGCTTCCAGCTCTTTGGCAAGCTAAGAAACAACTCGCTCTGCACAGTGCTCTTACAGCCTACCGGCAACATCTCTTCCAAAGGCCTGTGAAACGCAGTTTCTTTGCAGGCCTGATCTGGCTGAAGTAGAACTTCTGCTCTGGGTGTGCTACATTGCTCTAGAGCTGAAAGGCACAACGCGCAGGCTTCTTTCCAAAGGGCGACTTGGGCCCCACAGAATCTTGCTTCCAGCTCTTTGGGAAGCTGAGAAACAACTCGCTCTGCACAGTGCTCTTACAGCCTACCGGAAACATCTCTTCCAAAAGCCTGTGAAACGCAGTTTCTTTGCAGGCCTGATCTGGCTGAAGTAGAACTTCTGCTCTGGGTGTGCTACATTGCCCTAGAGCTGAAAGGCACAACGTGCAGGCTTCTTTCCAAAGGGCGAGTTGGGCCCCACAGCATCTTGCTTCCAGCTCTTTGGGAAGCTAAGAAACAACTCGCTCTGCACAGTGCTCTTACAGCCTACCGGGAACATCTCTTCCAAAGGCCTGTGAAACGCAGTTTCTTTGCAGGCCTGATCTGGCTGAAGTAGAACTTCTGCTCTGGGTGTGCTACATTGCCCTAGAGCTGAAAGGCACAACGTGCAGGCTTCTTTCCCAAGGGCGAGTTGGGCCCCACAGCATCTTGCTTCCATCTCTTTGGGAAGCTAAGAAACAATTCGCTCTGCACAGTGCTCTTACAGCCTACTGGAAACATCTCTTCCAAAGGCCTGTGAAACGCACTTTCTTTGCAGGCATGATCTGGCTGAAGTAGAACTTCTGCTCTGGGTGTTCTACATTGCCCTAGAGCTGAAAGGCACAACGTGCAGGCTTCTTTCCAAAGGGCGAGTTGGGCCCCACAGCATCTTGCTTCCAGCTCTTTGTTAAGCTAAGAAACAACTCGCTCTGCACACTGCTGTTACAGCCTACCGGGAACATCTCTAACAAAGGCCTGTGAAACGCAGTTTCTTTGCAGGCCTGATCTGGCTGAAGTAGAACTTCTGCTCTGGGTCTGCTACTTTTCCCTAGAGCTGAAAGGCACATCGTGCAGGCTTCTTTCCAAAGGGCGAGATGGGCCCCACAGAATCTTCCTTCCAGCTCTTTGGGAAGCTAAGAAACAGCTCGCTCTGCACAGTGCTCTTACAGCCTACCGGGAACATCTCTTCCAAAGGCCTGTGAAACGCAGTTTCTTTGCAGGCCTGATCTGGCTGAAGTAGAACTTCTGCTCTGGGTGTGTTACATTGCCCTAGAGCTGAAAGGCACAACGTGCAGGCTTCTTTCCTAACGGCGAGTTGGGCCCCACAGCATCAAGCTTCAAGCCCTTTGGGAAGCTAAGAAACAACTCGCTCTGCACAGTGCTGTTAAATCCGACCGGGAACACCTCTTCCAAAGGCCTGTGAAATGCAGTTTCTTCGCAGGCCTTATCTGCCCTAAGTAGAACTTCTGCTCTGGGTGTGCTACATTGCCCTAGAGCTGAAAGGCACAATGTGCAGGGTTGTTTCCCAAGGGCGAGTTGGGCCCCACAGCATCTTGCTTCCAGCTCTTTGGGAAGCTAAGAAACAGCTCGCTCTGCACAGTGCTCTTACAGCCTACCGGGAACATCTCTTCCAAAGGCCTGTGAAACGCAGTTTCTTTGCAGGCCTGATCTGGCTGAAGTAGAACTTCTGCTCTGGGTGTGCTACATTGCCCTAGAGCTTAGAGCCACATCGTGCAGGCTTCTTTCCAAAGGGCGAGATGGGCCCCACACCATCTTGCTTCCAGCTCTTTGGGAAGCTAAGAAACAACTCGCTCTGCACTGTGCTCTTACAGCCTACCGGGAACATCTCTTCCAAAGGCCTGTGAAACGCAGTTTCTTTGCAGGCCTGATCTGGCTGAAGTAGAACTTCTGCTCTGGGTGTGCTACATTGCCCTAGAGCTGAAAGGCACAACGTGCAGGCTTCTTTCCAAAGAGCGAGTTGGGCCCCACAGCATCTTGCTTCCAGCTCTTTGGGAAGCTAAGAAACAACTCGCTCTGCACAGTGCTCTTACAGCCTACCGGGAACATCTCTTCCAAAGGCCTGTGAAACGCAGTTTCTTTGCAGGCCTGATCTGGCTGAAGTAGAACTTCTGCTCTGGGTGTGCTACATTGCTCTAGAGCTGAAAGGCACAACGCGCAGGCTTCTTTCCAAAGGGCGACTTGGGCCCCACAGAATCTTGCTTCCAGCTCTTTGGGAAGCTGAGAAACAACTCGCTCTGCACAGTTCTCTTACAGCCTACTGGGAACATCTCTTCCAAAGGCCTGTGAAACGCAGTTTCTTTGCAGGCCTGATCTGGCTGAAGTAGAACTTCTCCTCTGGGTGTGCTACATTTCTCTAGAGCTGAAAGGCACAACGCGCAGGCTTCTTTCCAAAGGGCGACTTGGGTCCCACAGAAACTTGCTTCCAGCTCTTTGGGAAGCTGAGAAACAACTCGCTCTGCACAGTGCTCTTACAGCCTACCGGAAACATCTCTTCCAAAGGCCTGTGAAACGCAGTTTCTTTGCAGGCCTGATCTGACTGAAGTAGAACTTCTGCTCTGGGTGTGCTACATTGCCCTAGAGCTGAAAGACACAACGTGCAGGCTTCTTTCCAAAGGGCGAGTTGGGCCCCACAGCATCTTGCTTCCAGCTCTTTGGGAAGCTAAGAAACAACTCGCTCTGCACAGTGCTCTTACAGCCTACCGGGAACATCTCTTCCAAAGGCCTGTGAAACGCAGTTTCTTTGCAGGCCTGATCTGGCTGAAGTAGAACTTCTGCTCTGGGTGTGCTACATTGCCCTAGAGCTGAAAGGCACAACGTGCAGGGTTCTTTCCCAAGGGCGAGTTGGGCCCCACAGCATCTTGCTTCCAGCTCTTTGGGAAGCTAAGAAACAATTCGCTCTGCACAGTGCTCTTACAGACTACCAGGAACATCTCTTCCCAAGGCCTGTGAAACGCACTTTCTTTGCAGGCATGATCTGGCTGAAGTAGAACTTCTGCTCTGGGTGTTCTACATTGCCCTAGAGCTGAAAGGCACAACGTGCTGGCTTCTTTCCAAAGGGCGAGTTGGGCCCCACAGCATCTTGCTTCCAGCTCTTTGTTAAGCTAAGAAACAACTCGCTCTTAACAGTGCTCTTACAGCCTGCCGGGAACACCTCTCACAAAGGCCTGTGAAACGCAGTTTCTTTGCAGGCCTGATCTGGCTGAAGTAGAACTTCTGCTCTGGGTCTGCTACTTTTCCCTAGAGCTGAAAGGCACATCGTGCAGGCTTCTTTCCAAAGGGCGAGATGGGCCCCACAGAATCTTCCTTCCAGCTCTTTGGGAAGCTAAGAAACAGCTCGCTCTGCACAGTGCTCTTACAGCCTACCGGGAACATCTCTTCCAAAGGCCTGTGAAACGCAGTTTCTTTGCAGGCCTGATCTGGCTGAAGTAGAACTTCTGCTCTGGGTGTGCTACATTGCCCTAGAGCTGAAAGGCACCACGTGCAGGCTTCTTTCCTAACGGCGAGTTGGGCCCACAGCATCTAGCTTGCAGCCCTTTGGGAAGCTAAGAAACAACTCGCTCTGCACAGTGCTGTTAAATCCTACCGGGAACACCTCTTCCATAGGCCTGTGAAATGCAGTTTCTTCGCAGGCCTTATCTGCCCTAAGTAGAACTTCTGCTCTGGGTGTGCTACATTGCCCTAGAGCTGAAAGTCACAATGTGCAGGCTTCTTAACAAAGGGCGAGTTGGGCCCCACAGCATCTTGCTTCCAGCTCTTTGGCAAGCTAAGAAACAACTCGCTCTGCACAGTGCTCTTACACCCTACCGGGAACATCTCTTCCAAAGGCCTGTGAAACGCATTTTCTTCGCAGGCCTTATCTGCCCTAAGTAGAACTTCTGCTATGGGTGTGCTACCTTTCCCTAGAGCTGAAAGGCACAAAGTGCAGGCTTCTTTCCAAAGGGAGACTTGGCCCCACAGCATCTTGCTTCCAGCTCTTTGGGAAGCTAAGAAACAACTCGCTCTGCACAGTGCTCTTACAGCCTACCGGGAACATCTCTCACAAAGGCCTGTGAAACGCAGTTTCTTTGCAGGCCTGATCTGGCTGAAGTACAACTTCTTCTCTGGGTGTGCTACATTGCCCTAGAGCTGAAAGGCACAACGTGCAGGCTTCTTTCCAAAGGGCGAGTTGGGCCCCACAGCATCTTGCTTCCAGCTCTTTGGGAATCTAAGAAACAACTCGCTCTGCACAGTGCTCTTACAGCCTACCGGGAAAATCTCTTCCAAAGGCCTGTGAAACGCAGTTTCTTTGCAGGCCTGATCTGGCTGAAGTAGAACTTCTGCTCTGGGTGTGCTACATTGCCCTAGAGCTGAAAGGCACATCGTGCAGGCTTCTTTCCCAAGGGCGAGTTTGGCCCCACAGCATCTTGCTTCCAGCTCTTTGGGAAGCTGGGAAAAAACTCGCTCTGCACAGTGCTCTTACAGCCTACCGGGAAAATCTCTTCCAAAGGCCTGTGAAACGCAGTTTCTTTGCAGGCCTGATCTGGCTGAAGTAGAACTTCTGGTCTGGGTGTGCTACATTGCCCTAGAGCTGAAAGGCGAAACGTGCAGGCTTCTTTCCAAAGGGCGAGTTCGGCCCCACTGCATCTTGCTTCCAGCTCTTTGGGAAGCCAGGAAACAACTCGCTGTGCACAGTGCTCTTACAGCCTACCGGGAACATCTCTTCCAAAGGCCTGTGAAACGCAGTTTCTTTGCAGGCCTGATCTGGCTGAAGTAGAACTTCTGCTCTGGGTGTGCTACATTGCCCTAGAGCTGAAAGGCACAACGTGCAGGGTTCTTTCCCAAGGGCGAGTTGGGCCCCACAGCATCTTGCTTCCAGCTCTTTGGGAAGCTAAGAAAAAACTCGCTCTGCACAGTGCTCTTACTGCCTACCGGGAACATCTCTTCCAAAGGCCTGTGAAACGCCGTTTCTTTGCAGGCCTGATCTGGCTGAAGTAGAACTTCTGCTCTGGGTGTGCTACATTGCCCTAGAGCTGAAAGGCACATCGTGCAGGATTCTTTCCAAAGGGCGAGATGGGCCCCACAGCATCTTGATTCCAGCTCTTTGGGAAGCTAAGAAACAACTCGCTCTGCACAGTGCTCTTACAGCCTACCGGGAACATCTCTTCCAAAGGCCTGTGAAACGCAGTTTCTTTGCAGGCCTGATCTGGCTGAAGTAGAACTTCTGCTCTGGGTGTGCTACATTGCCCTAGAGCTTAGAGCCACAACGTGCAGGCTTCTTTCCAAAGGGCGAGTTGGGCCCCACAGCATCTTGCTTCCAGCTCTTTGGAAAGCTAAGAAACAACTCGCTCTGCACTGTGCTCTTACAGCCTACCGGGAACATCTCTTCCAAAGGCCTGTGAAACGCAGTTTCTTTGCAGGCCTGATCTGGCTGAAGTAGAACTTCTGCTCTGGGTGTGCTACATTGCCCTAGAGCTGAAAGGCACAACGTGCAGGCTTCTTTCCAAAGGGCGAGTTGGGCCCCACAGCATCTTGCTTCCAGCTCTTTGGGAAGCTAAGAAACAACTCGCTCTGCACAGTGCTCTTATAGCCTACCGGGAACATCTCTTTCAAAGGCCTGTGAAACGCAGTTTCTTTGCAGGCCTGATCTGGCTGAAGTAGAACTTCTGCTCAGGGTGTGCTACATTGCTCTAGAGCTGAAAGGCACAACGTGCAGGGTTCTTTCCCAAGGGCGAGTTGGGCCCCACAGCATCTTGCTCCCAGCGCTTTGGGAAGCTAAGAAACAACTCGCTCTGCACAGTGCTCTTACTGCCTACCGGGAACATCTCATCCAAAGGCCTGTGAAACGCCGTTTCTTTGCAGGCCTGATCTGGCTGAAGTAGAACTTCTGCTCTGGGTGTGCTACATTGCCCTAGAGCTGAAAGGCACAACGTGCAGGCTTCTTTCCTAACGGCGAGTTGGGCCCCACAGCATCTTGCTTCCAGCCCTTTGGGAAGCTAAGAAACAACTCGCTCTGCACAGTGCTGTTAAATCCTACCGGAACCACCTCTTCCAGAGGCCTGTGAAATGCAGTTTCTTCGCAGGACTTATCTGCCCTAAGTAGAACTTCTGCTCTGGGTGTGCTACATTGCCCTAGAGCTGAAAGTCACAATGTGCAGGCTTCTTAACAAAGGGCGAGTTGGGCCCCACAGCATCTTGCTTTCAGGTCTTTGGCAAGCTAAGAAACAACTCGCTCTGCACAGTGCTCTTACACCCTACCGGGAACATCTCTTCCCTAGGCCTGTGAAACGCAGTTTCTTTGCAGGCCTGATCTGGCTGAAGTAGAACTTCTGCTCTGGGTGTGCTACATTGCCCTAGAGCTGAAAGGCACATCGTGCAGGCTTCTTTCCAAAGGGCGAGACGGGCCCCACAGCATCTTGCTTCCAGCTCTTTGGGAAGCTAAGAAACAACTCGCTCTGCACAGTGCTCTTACAGCCTACCGGGAACATCTCTTCCAAAGGCCTGTGAAACGCAGTTTCTTTGCAGGCCTGATCTGGCTGAAGTAGAACTTCTGCTCTGGGTGTGCTACATTGCTCTAGAGCTGAAAGGCACAACGCGCAGGCTTCTTTCCAAAGGGCGACTTGGGCCCCACAGAATCTTGCTTCCAGCTCTTTGGGAAGCTGAGAAACAACTCGCTCTGCACAGTGCTCTTACAGCCTACTGGGAACATCTCTTCCAAAGGCCTGTGATACGCAGTTTCTTTGCAGGCCTGATCTGGCTGAAGTAGAACTTCTCCTCTGGGTGTGCTACATTGCTCTAGAGCTGAAAGGCACAACGCGCAGGCTTCTTTCCAAAGGGCGACTTGGGTCCCACAGAATCTTGCTTCCAGCTCTTTGGGAAGCTGAGAAACAACTCGCTCTGCACAGTGCTCTTACAGCCTACCGGAAACATCTCTTCCAAAGGCCTGTGAAACGCAGTTTCTTTGCAGGCCTGATCTGACTGAAGTAGAACTTCTGCTCTGGGTGTGCTACATTGCCCTAGAGCTGAAAGGCACAACCTGCAGGCTTCTTTCCAAAGGGCGAGTTGGGCCCCACAGCATCTTGCTTCCTGCTCTTTGGGAAGCTAGGAAACAACTCGCTCTGCACAGTGCTCTTACAGCCTACCGGGAACATCTCTTCCAAAGGCCTGTGAAACGCAGTTTCTTTGCAGGCCTGATCTGGCTGAAGTAGAACTTCTGCTCTGGGTGTGCTACATTGCCCTAGAGCTGAAAGGCACAACGTGCAGGGTTCTTTCCCAAGGGCGACTTGGGCCCCACAGCATCTTGCTTCCAGCTCTTTGGGAAGCTAAGAAACAATTCGCTCTGCACAGTGCTCTTACAGACTACCAGGAACATCTCTTCCCAAGGCCTGTGAAACGCACTTTCTTTGCAGGCATGATCTGGCTGAAGTAGAACTTCTGCTCTGGGTGTTCTACATTGCCCTAGAGCTGAAAGGCACAACGTGCAGGCTTCTTTCCAAAGGGCGAGTTTGGTCCCACAGCATCTTGCTTCCAGCTATTGGGAAGCTGGGAAACAACTCGCTCTGCACAGTGCTCTTACAGCCTACCGGGAACATCTCTTCCAAAGGCCTGTGAAACGCAGTTTCTTTGCAGGCCTGATCTGGCTGAAGTAGAACTTCTGCTCTGGGTGTGCTACATTGCCCTAGAGCTGAAAGGCACAACGTGCAGGCTTCTTTCCAAAGGGCGACTTTGGGCCAACAGAATCTTGCTTCCACCTCTTGGGAAGCTGGGAAACAACTCGCTCTGCACAGTGCTCTTACAGCCTACCAGGAACATCTCTTCCAAAGGCCTGTGAAACGCAGTTTCTTTGCAGGCCTGATCTGGCTGAAGTAGAACTTCTGCTCTGGGTGTGCTACATTGCCCTAGAGCTGAAAGGCACAACGTGCAGGGTTCTTTCCCAAGGGCGAGTTGGGCCCCACAGCATCTTGCTTCCAGCTCTTTGGGAAGCTAAGAAACAATTCATTCTGCACAGTGCTCTTACAAACTACCAGGAATATCTCTTCCCAAGGCCTGTGAAGCGCACTTTCTTTGCAGGCATGATCTGGCTGAAGGAGAACCTCTGCTCTGGGTGTTCTACATTGCCCTAGAGCTGAAAGGCACAACGTGCAGGGTTCTTTCCCAAGGGCGTGTTGGGCCCCACAGCATCTTGCTTCCAGCTCTTTGTTAAGCTAAGAAACAACTCGCTCTGCACACTGCTCTTACAGCCTACCGGGAACATCTCTTCCAAAGGCCTGTGAAACGCAGTTTCTTTGCAGGCCTGATCTGGCTGAAGTAGAACTTCTGCTCTGGGTCTGCTACTTTTCCCTAGAGCTGAAAGGCACATCGTGCAGGCTTCTTTCCAAAGGGCGAGATGGGCCCCACATCATCTTCCTTCCAGCTCTTTGGTAAGCTAAGAAACAGCTCGCTCTGCACAGTGCTCTTACAGCCTACCAGGAACATCTCTTCCAAAGGCCTGTGAAACGCAGTTTCTTTGCAGGCCTGATCTGGCTGAAGTAGAACTTCTGCTCTGGGTGTGCTACATTGCCCTAGAGCTGAAAGGCACAACGTGCAGGCTTCTTTCCTAACGGCGAGTTGGGCCCCACAGCATCTTGCTTCCAGCCCTTTGGGAAGCTAAGAAACAACTCGCTCTGCACAGTGCTGTTAAATCCTACCGGGAACACCTCTTCCAAAGGCCTGTGAAATGCAGTTTCTTCGCAGGCCTTATCTGCCCTAAGTAGAACTTCTGCTCTGGGTGTGCTACATTGCCGTAGAGCTGAAAGTCACAATGTGCAGGCTTCTTAACAAAGGGCGAGTTCGGCCCCACAGCATCTTGCTTCCAGCTCTTTGGCAAGCTAAGAAACAACTCGCTCTGCACAGTGCTCTTACAGCCTACCGGCAACATCTCTTCCAAAGGCCTGTGAAACGCAGTTTCTTTGCAGGCCTGATCTGGCTGAAGTAGAACTTCTGCTCTGGGTGTGCTACATTGCTCTAGAGCTGAAAGGCACAACGCGCAGGCTTCTTTCCAAAGGGCGACTTGGGCCCCACAGAATCTTGCTTCCAGCTCTTTGGGAAGCTGAGAAACAACTCGCTCTGCACAGTGCTCTTACAGCCTACCGGAAACATCTCTTCCAAAAGCCTGTGAAACGCAGTTTCTTTGCAGGCCTGATCTGGCTGAAGTAGAACTTCTGCTCTGGGTGTGCTACATTGCCCTAGAGCTGAAAGGCACAACGTGCAGGCTTCTTTCCAAAGGGCGAGTTGGGCCCCACAGCATCTTGCTTCCAGCTCTTTGGGAAGCTAAGAAACAACTCGCTCTGCACAGTGCTCTTACAGCCTACCGGGATCATCTCTTCCAAAGGCCTGTGAAACGCAGTTTCTTTGCAGGCCTGATCTGGCTGAAGTAGAACTTCTGCTCTGGGTGTGCTACATTGCCCTAGAGCTGAAAGGCACAACGTGCAGGCTTCTTTCCCAAGGGCGAGTTGGGCCCCACAGCATCTTGCTTCCATCTCTTTGGGAAGCTAAGAAACAATTCGCTCTGCACAGTGCTCTTACAGCCTACTGGAAACATCTCTTCCAAAGGCCTGTGAAACGCACTTTCTTTGCAGGCATGATCTGGCTGAAGTAGAACTTCTGCTCTGGGTGTTCTACATTGCCCTAGAGCTGAAAGGCACAACGTGCAGGCTTCTTTCCAAAGGGCGAGTTGGGCCCCACAGCATCTTGCTTCCAGCTCTTTGTTAAGCTAAGAAACAACTCGCTCTGCACACTGCTCTTACAGCCTACCGGGAACATCTCTAACAAAGGCCTGTGAAACGCAGTTTCTTTGCAGGCCTGATCTGGCTGAAGTAGAACTTCTGCTCTGGGTCTGCTACTTTTCCCTAGAGCTGAAAGGCACATCGTGCAGGCTTCTTTCCAAAGGGCGAGATGGGCCCCACAGAATCTTCCTTCCAGCTCTTTGGGAAGCTAAGAAACAGCTCGCTCTGCACAGTGCTCTTACAGCCTACCGGGAACATCTCTTCCAAAGGCCTGTGAAACGCAGTTTCTTTGCAGGCCTGATCTGGCTGAAGTAGAACTTCTGCTCTGGGTGTGTTACATTGCCCTAGAGCTGAAAGGCACAACGTGCAGGCTTCTTTCCTAACGGCGAGTTGGGCCCCACAGCATCAAGCTTCAAGCCCTTTGGGAAGCTAAGAAACAACTCGCTCTGAACAGTGCTGTTAAATCCGACCGGGAACACCTCTTCCAAAGGCCTGTGAAATGCAGTTTCTTCGCAGGCCTTATCTGCCCTAAGTAGAACTTCTGCTCTGGGTGTGCTACATTGCCCTAGAGCTGAAAGGCACAATGTGCAGGGTTCTTTCCCAAGGGCGAGTTGGGCCCCACAGCATCTTGCTTCCAGCTCTTTGGGAAGCTAAGAAACAACTCGCTCTGCACAGTGCTCTTACTGCCTACCGGGAACATCTCTTCCAAAGGCCTGTGAAACGCCGTTTCTTTGCAGGCCTGATCTGGCTGAAGTAGAACTTCTGCTCTGGGTGTGCTACATTGCCCTAGAGCTGAAAGGCACATCGTGCAGGATTCTTTCCAAAGGGCGAGATGAGCCCCACAGCATCTTGATTCCAGCTCTTTGGGAAGCTAAGAAACAGCTCGCTCTGCACAGTGCTCTTACAGCCTACCGGGAACATCTCTTCCAAAGGCCTGTGAAACGCAGTTTCTTTGCAGGCCTGATCTGGCTGAAGTAGAACTTCTGCTCTGGGTGTGCTACATTGCCCTAGAGCTTAGAGCCACATCGTGCAGGCTTCTTTCCAAAGGACGAGTTGGGCCCCACAGCATCTTGCTTCCAGCTCTTTGGGAAGCTAAGAAACAACTCGCTCTGCACTGTGCTCTTACAGCCTACCGGGAACATCTCTTCCAAAGGCCTGTGAAACGCAGTTTCTTTGCAGGCCTGATCTGGCTGAAGTAGAACTTCTGCTCTGGGTGTGCTACATTGCCCTAGAGCTGAAAGGCACAACGTGCAGGCTTCTTTCCAAAGAGCGAGTTGGGCCCCACAGCATCTTGCTTCCAGCTCTTTGGGAAGCTAAGAAACAACTCGCTCTGCACAGTGCTCTTACAGCCTACCGGGAACATCTCTTCCAAAGGCCTGTGAAACGCAGTTTCTTTGCAGGCCTGATCTGGCTGAAGTAGAACTTCTGCTCTGGGTGTGCTACATTGCTCTAGAGCTGAAAGGCACAACGCGCAGGCTTCTTTCCAAAGGGCGACTTGGGCCCCACAGAATCTTGCTTCCAGCTCTTTGGGAAGCTGAGAAACAACTCGCTCTGCACAGTTCTCTTACAGCCTACTGGGAACATCTCTTCCAAAGGCCTGTGAAACGCAGTTTCTTTGCAGGCCTGATCTGGCTGAAGTAGAACTTCTCCTCTGGGTGTGCTACATTTCTCTAGAGCTGAAAGGCACAACGCGCAGGCTTCTTTCCAAAGGGCGACTTGGGTCCCACAGAAACTTGCTTCCAGCTCTTTGGGAAGCTGAGAAACAACTCGCTCTGCACAGTGCTCTTACAGCCTACCGGAAACATCTCTTCCAAAGGCCTGTGAAACGCAGTTTCTTTGCAGGCCTGATCTGACTGAAGTAGAACTTCTGCTCTGGGTGTGCTACATTGCCCTAGAGCTGAAAGACACAACCTGCAGGCTTCTTTCCAAAGGGCGAGTTGGGCCCCACAGCATCTTGCTTCCAGCTCTTTGGGAAGCTAAGAAACAACTCGCTCTGCACAGTGCTCTTACAGCCTACCGGGAACATCTCTTCCAAAGGCCTGTGAAACGCAGTTTCTTTGCAGGCCTGATCTGGCTGAAGTAGAACTTCTGCTCTGGGTGTGCTACATTGCCCTAGAGCTGAAAGGCACAACGTGCAGGGTTCTTTCCCAAGGGCGAGTTGGGCCCCACAGCATCTTGCTTCCAGCTCTTTGGGAAGCTAAGAAACAATTCGCTCTGCACAGTGCTCTTACAGACTACCAGGAACATCTCTTCCCAAGGCCTGTGAAACGCACTTTCTTTGCAGGCATGATCTGGCTGAAGTAGAACTTCTGCTCTGGGTGTTCTACATTGCCCTAGAGCTGAAAGGCACAACGTGCAGGCTTCTTTCCAAAGGGCGAGTTGGGCCCCACAGCATCTTGCTTCCAGCTCTTTGTTAAGCTAAGAAACAACTCGCTCTTAACAGTGCTCTTACAGCCTGCCGGGAACACCTCTCACAAAGGCCTGTGAAACGCAGTTTCTTTGCAGGCCTGATCTGGCTGAAGTAGAACTTCTGCTCTGGGTCTGCTACTTTTCCCTAGAGCTGAAAGGCACATCGTGCAGGCTTCTTTCCAAAGGGCGAGATGGGCCCCACAGAATCTTCCTTCCAGCTCTTTGGGAAGCTAAGAAACAGCTCGCTCTGCACAGTGCTCTTACAGCCTACCGGGAACATCTCTTCCAAAGGCCTGTGAAACGCAGTTTCTTTGCAGGCCTGATCTGGCTGAAGTAGAACTTCTGCTCTGGGTGTGCTACATTGCCCTAGAGCTGAAAGGCACCACGTGCAGGCTTCTTTCCTAACGGCGAGTTGGGCCCACAGCATCTAGCTTGCAGCCCTTTGGGAAGCTAAGAAACAACTCGCTCTGCACAGTGCTGTTAAATCCTACCGGGAACACCTCTTCCATTGGCCTGTGAAATGCAGTTTCTTCGCAGGCCTTATCTGCCCTAAGTAGAACTTCTGCTCTGGGTGTGCTACATTGCCCTAGAGCTGAAAGTCACAATGTGCAGGCTTCTTAACAAAGGGCGAGTTGGGCCCCACAGCATCTTGCTTCCAGCTCTTTGGCAAGCTAAGAAACAACTCGCTCTGCACAGTGCTCTTACACCCTACCGGGAACATCTCTTCCAAAGGCCTGTGAAACGCATTTTATTCGCAGGCCTTATCTGCCCTAAGTAGAACTTCTGCTATGGGTGTGCTACCTTTCCCTAGAGCTGAAAGGCACAACGTGCAGGCTTCTTTCCAAAGGGCGAGTTGGGCCCCACAGCATCTTGCTTCCAGCTCTTTGGGAATCTAAGAAACAACTCGCTCTGCACAGTGCTCTTACAGCCTACGGGGAACATCTCTTGAAAAGGCCTGTGATACGCAGTTTCTTTGCAGGCCTGATCTGGCTGAAGTAGAACTTCTCCTCTGGGTGTGCTACATTGCTCTAGAGCTGAAAGGCACAACGTGCTGGGTTCTTTCCCAAGGGCGAGTTGGGCCCCACAGCATCTTGCTTCCAGCTCTTTGGGAAGCTAAGAAACAATTCGCTCTGCACAGTGCTCTTACAGACTACCAGGAACATCTCTTCCCAAGGCCTGTGAAACGCACTTTCTTTGCAGGCATGATCTGGCTGAAGTAGAACTTCTGCTCTGGGTGTTCTACATTGCCCTAGAGCTGAAAGGCACAACGTGCAGGCTTCTTTCCAAAGGGCGAGTTTGGTCCCACAGCATCTTGCTTCCAGCTATTGGGAAGCTGGGAAACAACTCGCTCTGCACAGTGCTCTTACAGCCTACCGGGAACATCTCTTCCAAAGGCCTGTGAAACGCAGTTTCTTTGCAGGCCTGATCTGGCTGAAGTACAACTTCTGCTCTGGGTGTGCTACATTGCCCTAGAGCTGAAAGGCACAACGTGCAGGCTTCTTTCCAAAGGGCGACTTTGGGCCAACGGAATCTTGCTTCCACCTCTTGGGAAGCTGGGAAACAACTCGCTCTGCACAGTGCTCTTACAGCCTACCAGGAACATCTCTTCCAAAGGCCTGTGAAACGCAGTTTCTTTGCAGGCCTGATCTGGCTGAAGTAGAACTTCTGCTCTGGGTGTGCTACATTGCCCTAGAGCTGAAAGGCACAACGTGCAGGCTTCTTTCCAAAGGGCGAGTTGGGCCCCACAGCATCTTGCTTCCAGCTCTTTGGGAAGCTAAGAAACAACTCGCTCTGCACAGTGCTCTTACAGCCTACCGGGAACATCTCTTCCAAAGGCCTGTGAAACGCAGTTTCTTTGCAGGCCTGATCTGGCTGAAGTAGAACTTCTGCTCTGGGTGTGCTACATTGCCCTAGAGCTGAAAGGCACAACGTGCAGGCTTCTTTCCCAAGGGCGAGTTGGGCCCCACAGCATCTTGCTTCCATCTCTTTGGGAAGCTAAGAAACAATTCGCTCTGCACAGTGCTCTTACAGCCTACTGGAAACATCTCTTCCAAAGGCCTGTGAAACGCACTTTCTTTGCAGGCATGATCTGGCTGAAGTAGAACTTCTGCTCTGGGTGTTCTACATTGCCCTAGAGCTGAAAGGCACAACGTGCAGGCTTCTTTCCAAAGGGCGAGTTGGGCCCCACAGCATCTTGCTTCCAGCTCTTTGTTAAGCTAAGAAACAACTCGCTCTGCACACTGCTCTTACAGCCTACCGGGAACATCTCTAACAAAGGCCTGTGAAACGCAGTTTCTTTGCAGGCCTGATCTGGCTGAAGTAGAACTTCTGCTCTGGGTCTGCTACTTTTCCCTAGAGCTGAAAGGCACATCGTGCAGGCTTCTTTCCAAAGGGCGAGATGGGCCCCACAGAATCTTCCTTCCAGCTCTTTGGGAAGCTAAGAAACAGCTCGCTCTGCACAGTGCTCTTACAGCCTACCGGGAACATCTCTTCCAAAGGCCTGTGAAACGCAGTTTCTTTGCAGGCCTGATCTGGCTGAAGTAGAACTTCTGCTCTGGGTGTGTTACATTGCCCTAGAGCTGAAAGGCACAACGTGCAGGCTTCTTTCCTAACGGCGAGTTGGGCCCCACAGCATCAAGCTTCAAGCCCTTTGGGAAGCTAAGAAACAACTCGCTCTGCACAGTGCTGTTAAATCCGACCGGGAACACCTCTTCCAAAGGCCTGTGAAATGCAGTTTCTTCGCAGGCCTTATCTGCCCTAAGTAGAACTTCTGCTCTGGGTGTGCTACATTGCCCTAGAGCTGAAAGGCACAATGTGCAGGGTTCTTTCCCAAGGGCGAGTTGGGCCCCACAGCATCTTGCTTCCAGCTCTTTGGGAAGCTAAGAAACAACTCTCTCTGCACAGTGCTCTTACTGCCTACCGGGAACATCTCTTCCAAAGGCCTGTGAAACGCCGTTTCTTTGCAGGCCTGATCTGGCTGAAGTAGAACTTCTGCTCTGGGTGTGCTACATTGCCCTAGAGCTGAAAGGCACATCGTGCAGGATTCTTTCCAAAGGGCGAGATGGGCCCCACAGCATCTTGATTCCAGCTCTTTGGGAAGCTAAGAAACAGCTCGCTCTGCACAGTGCTCTTACAGCCTACCGGGAACATCTCTTCCAAAGGCCTGTGAAACGCAGTTTCTTTGCAGGCCTGATCTGGCTGAAGTAGAACTTCTGCTCTGGGTGTGCTACATTGCCCTAGAGCTTAGAGCCACATCGTGCAGGCTTCTTTCCAAAGGGCGAGTTGGGCCCCACAGCATCTTGCTTCCAGCTCTTTGGGAAGCTAAGAAACAACTCGCTCTGCACTGTGCTCTTACAGCCTACCGGGAACATCTCTTCCAAAGGCCTGTGAAACGCAGTTTCTTTGCAGGCCTGATCTGGCTGAAGTAGAACTTCTGCTCTGGGTGTGCTACATTGCCCTAGAGCTGAAAGGCACAACGTGCAGGCTTCTTTCCAAAGAGCGAGTTGGGCCCCACAGCATCTTGCTTCCAGCTCTTTGGGAAGCTAAGAAACAACTCGCTCTGCACAGTGCTCTTACAGCCTACCGGGAACATCTCTTCCAAAGGCCTGTGAAACGCAGTTTCTTTGCAGGCCTGATCTGGCTGAAGTAGAACTTCTGCTCTGGGTGTGCTACATTGCTCTAGAGCTGAAAGGCACAACGCGCAGGCTTCTTTCCAAAGGGCGACTTGGGCCCCACAGAATCTTGCTTCCAGCTCTTTGGGAAGCTGAGAAACAACTCGCTCTGCACAGTTCTCTTACAGCCTACTGGGAACATCTCTTCCAAAGGCCTGTGAAACGCAGTTTCTTTGCAGGCCTGATCTGGCTGAAGTAGAACTTCTCCTCTGGGTGTGCTACATTTCTCTAGAGCTGAAAGGCACAACGCGCAGGCTTCTTTCCAAAGGGCGACTTGGGTCCCACAGAAACTTGCTTCCAGCTCTTTGGGAAGCTGAGAAACAACTCGCTCTGCACAGTGCTCTTACAGCCTACCGGAAACATCTCTTCCAAAGGCCTGTGAAACGCAGTTTCTTTGCAGGCCTGATCTGACTGAAGTAGAACTTCTGCTCTGGGTGTGCTACATTGCCCTAGAGCTGAAAGACACAACCTGCAGGCTTCTTTCCAAAGGGCGAGTTGGGCCCCACAGCATCTTGCTTCCAGCTCTTTGGGAAGCTAAGAAACAACTCGCTCTGCACAGTGCTCTTACAGCCTACCGGGAACATCTCTTCCAAAGGCCTGTGAAACGCAGTTTCTTTGCAGGCCTGATCTGGCTGAAGTAGAACTTCTGCTCTGGGTGTGCTACATTGCCCTAGAGCTGAAAGGCACAACGTGCAGGGTTCTTTCCCAAGGGCGAGTTGGGCCCCACAGCATCTTGCTTCCAGCTCTTTGGGAAGCTAAGAAACAATTCGCTCTGCACAGTGCTCTTACAGACTACCAGGAACATCTCTTCCCAAGGCCTGTGAAACGCACTTTCTTTGCAGGCATGATCTGGCTGAAGTAGAACTTCTGCTCTGGGTGTTCTACATTGCCCTAGAGCTGAAAGGCACAACGTGCTGGCTTCTTTCCAAAGGGCGAGTTGGGCCCCACAGCATCTTGCTTCCAGCTCTTTGTTAAGCTAAGAAACAACTCGCTCTTAACAGTGCTCTTACAGCCTGCCGGGAACACCTCTCACAAAGGCCTGTGAAACGCAGTTTCTTTGCAGGCCTGATCTGGTTGAAGTAGAACTTCTGCTCTGGGTCTGCTACTTTTCCCTAGAGCTGAAAGGCACATCGTGCAGGCTTCTTTCCAAAGGGCGAGATGGGCCCCACAGAATCTTCCTTCCAGCTCTTTGGGAAGCTAAGAAACAGCTCGCTCTGCACAGTGCTCTTACAGCCTACCGGGAACATCTCTTCCAAAGGCCTGTGAAACGCAGTTTCTTTGCAGGCCTGATCTGGCTGAAGTAGAACTTCTGCTCTGGGTGTGCTACATTGCCCTAGAGCTGAAAGGCACCACGTGCAGGCTTCTTTCCTAACGGCGAGTTGGGCCCACAGCATCTAGCTTGCAGCCCTTTGGGAAGCTAAGAAACAACTCGCTCTGCACAGTGCTGTTAAATCCTACCGGGAACACCTCTTCCATAGGCCTGTGAAATGCAGTTTCTTCGCAGGCCTTATCTGCCCTAAGTAGAACTTCTGCTCTGGGTGTGCTACATTGCCCTAGAGCTGAAAGTCACAATGTGCAGGCTTCTTAACAAAGGGCGAGTTGGGCCCCACAGCATCTTGCTTCCAGCTCTTTGGCAAGCTAAGAAACAACTCGCTCTGCACAGTGCTCTTACAGCCTACCGGGAACATCTCTTCCAAAGGCCTGTGAAACGCATTTTCTTCGCAGGCCTTATCTGCCCTAAGTAGAACTTCTGCTATGGGTGTGCTACCTTTCCCTAGAGCTGAAAGGCACAAAGTGCAGGCTTCTTTCCAAAGGGAGACTTGGCCCCACAGCATCTTGCTTCCAGCTCTTTGGGAAGCTAAGAAACAACTCGCTCTGCACAGTGCTCTTACAGCCTACCGGGAACATCTCTCACAAAGGCCTGTGAAACGCAGTTTCTTTGCAGGCCTGATCTGGCTGAAGTACAACTTCTTCTCTGGGTGTGCTACATTGCCCTAGAGCTGAAAGGCACAACGTGCAGGCTTCTTTCCAAAGGGCGAGTTGGGCCCCACAGCATCTTGCTTCCAGCTCTTTGGGAATCTAAGAAACAACTCGCTCTGCACAGTGCTCTTACAGCCTACGGGGAACATCTCTTGAAAAGGCCTGTGAAACGCAGTTTCTTTGCAGGCCTGATCTGGCTGAAGTAGAACTTCTGCTCTGGGTGTGCTACATTGCCCTAGAGCTGAAAGGCACATCGTGCAGGCTTCTTTCCCAAGGGCGAGTTTGGCCCCACAGCATCTTGCTTCCAGCTCTTTGGGAAGCTGGGAAAAAACTCGCTCTGCACAGTGCTCTTACAGCCTACCGGGAAAATCTCTTCCAAAGGCCTGTGAAACGCAGTTTCTTTGCAGGCCTGATCTGGCTGAAGTAGAACTTCTGGTCTGGGTGTGCTACATTGCCCTAGAGCTGAAAGGCGAAACGTGCAGGCTTCTTTCCAAAGGGCGAGTTCGGCCCCACTGCATCTTGCTTCCAGCTCTTTGGGAAGCCAGGAAACAACTCGCTGTGCACAGTGCTCTTACAGCCTACCGGGAACATCTCTTCCAAAGGCCTGTGAAACGCAGTTTCTTTGCAGGCCTGATCTGGCTGAAGTAGAACTTCTGCTCTGGGTGTGCTACATTGCCCTAGAGCTGAAAGGCACAACGTGCAGGGTTCTTTCCCAAGGGCGAGTTGGGCCCCACAGCATCTTGCTTCCAGCTCTTTGGGAAGCTAAGAAAAAACTCGCTCTGCACAGTGCTCTTACTGCCTACCGGGAACATCTCTTCCAAAGGCCTGTGAAACGCCGTTTCTTTGCAGGCCTGATCTGGCTGAAGTAGAACTTCTGCTCTGGGTCTGCTACATTGCCCTAGAGCTGAAAGGCACATCGTGCAGGATTCTTTCCAAAGGGCGAGATGGGCCCCACAGCATCTTGATTCCAGCTCTTTGGGAAGCTAAGAAACAGCTCGCTCTGCACAGTGCTCTTACAGCCTACCGGGAACATCTCTTCCAAAGGCCTGTGAAACGCAGTTTCTTTGCAGGCCTGATCTGGCTGAAGTAGAACTTCTGCTCTGGGTGTGCTACATTGCCCTAGAGCTTAGAGCCACAACGTGCAGGCTTCTTTCCAAAGGGCGAGTTGGGCCCCACAGCATCTTGCTTCCAGCTCTTTGGAAAGCTAAGAAACAACTCGCTCTGCACTGTGCTCTTACAGCCTACCGGGAACATCTCTTCCAAAGGCCTGTGAAACGCAGTTTCTTTGCAGGCCTGATCTGGCTGAAGTAGAACTTCTGCTCTGGGTGTGCTACATTGCCCTAGAGCTGAAAGGCACAACGTGCAGGCTTCTTTCCAAAGGGCGAGTTGGGCCCCACAGCATCTTGCTTCCAGCTCTTTGGGAAGCTAAGAAACAACTCGCTCTGCACAGTGCTCTTATAGCCTACCGGGAACATCTCTTTCAAAGGCCTGTGAAACGCAGTTTCTTTGCAGGCCTGATCTGGCTGAAGTAGAACTTCTGCTCAGGGTGTGCTACATTGCTCTAGAGCTGAAAGGCACAACGTGCAGGGTTCTTTCCCAAGGGCGAGTTGGGCCCCACAGCATCTTGCTCCCAGCGCTTTGGGAAGCTAAGAAACAACTCGCTCTGCACAGTGCTCTTACTGCCTACCGGGAACATCTCATCCAAAGGCCTGTGAAACGCCGTTTCTTTGCAGGCCTGATCTGGCTGAAGTAGAACTTCTGCTCTGGGTGTGCTACATTGCCCTAGAGCTGAAAGGCACAACGTGCAGGCTTCTTTCCTAACGGCGAGTTGGGCCCCACAGCATCTTGCTTCCAGCCCTTTGGGAAGCTAAGAAACAACTCGCTCTGCACAGTGCTGTTAAATCCTACCGGAACCACCTCTTCCAAAGGCCTGTGAAATGCAGTTTCTTCGCAGGACTTATCTGCCCTAAGTAGAACTTCTGCTCTGGGTGTGCTACATTGCCCTAGAGCTGAAAGTCACAATGTGCAGGCTTCTTAACAAAGGGCGAGTTGGGCCCAACAGCATCTTGCTTTCAGGTCTTTGGCAAGCTAAGAAACAACTCGCTCTGCACAGTGCTCTTACACCCTACCGGGAACATCTCTTCCCTAGGCCTGTGAAACGCAGTTTCTTTGCAGGCCTGATCTGGCTGAAGTAGAACTTCTGCTCTGGGTGTGCTACATTGCCCTAGAGCTGAAAGGCACATCGTGCAGGCTTCTTTCCAAAGGGCAAGACGGGCCCCACAGCATCTTGCTTCCAGCTCTTTGGGAAGCTAAGAAACAGCTCGCTCTGCACAGTGCTCTTACAGCCTACCGGGAACATCTCTTCCAAAGGCCTGTGAAACGCAGTTTCTTTGCAGGCCTGATCTGGCTGAAGTAGAACTTCTGCTCTGGGTGTGCTACATTGCTCTAGAGCTGAAAGGCACAACGCGCAGGCTTCTTTCCAAAGGGCGACTTGGGCCCCACAGAATCTTGCTTCCAGCTCTTTGGGAAGCTGAGAAACAACTCGCTCTGCACAGTGCTCTTACAGCCTACTGGGAACATCTCTTCCAAAGGCCTGTGATACGCAGTTTCTTTGCAGGCCTGATCTGGCTGAAGTAGAACTTCTCCTCTGGGTGTGCTACATTGCTCTAGAGCTGAAAGGCACAACGCGCAGGCTTCTTTCCAAAGGGCGACTTGGGTCCCACAGAATCTTGCTTCCAGCTCTTTGGGAAGCTGAGAAACAACTCGCTCTGCACAGTGCTCTTACAGCCTACCGGAAACATCTCTTCCAAAGGCCTGTGAAACGCAGTTTCTTTGCAGGCCTGATCTGACTGAAGTAGAACTTCTGCTCTGGGTGTGCTACATTGCCCTAGAGCTGAAAGGCACAACCTGCAGGCTTCTTTCCAAAGGGCGAGTTGGGCCCCACAGCATCTTGCTTCCTGCTCTTTGGGAAGCTAGGAAACAACTCGCTCTGCACAGTGCTCTTACAGCCTACCGGGAACATCTCTTCCAAAGGCCTGTGAAACGCAGTTTCTTTGCAGGCCTGATCTGGCTGAAGTAGAACTTCTGCTCTGGGTGTGCTACATTGCCCTAGAGCTGAAAGGCACAACGTGCAGGGTTCTTTCCCAAGGGCGAGTTGGGCCCCACAGCATCTTGCTTCCAGCTCTTTGGGAAGCTAAGAAACAATTCGCTCTGCACAGTGCTCTTACAGACTACCAGGAACATCTCTTCCCAAGGCCTGTGAAACGCACTTTCTTTGCAGGCATGATCTGGCTGAAGTAGAACTTCTGCTCTGGGTGTTCTACATTGCCCTAGAGCTGAAAGGCACAACGTGCAGGCTTCTTTCCAAAGGGCGAGTTGGGCCCCACAGCATCTTGCTTCCAGCTCTTTGTTAAGCTAAGAAACAACTCGCTCTGCACAGTGCTCTTACAGCCTGCCGGGAACACCTCTCACAAAGGCCTGTGAAACGCAGTTTCTTTGCAGGCCTGATCTGGCTGAAGTAGAACTTCTGCTCTGGGTCTGCTACTTTTCCCTAGAGCTGAAAGGCACATCGTGCAGGCTTCTTTCCAAAGGGCGAGATGGGCCCCACAGAATCTTCCTTCCAGCTCTTTGGGAAGCTAAGAAACAGCTCGCTCTGCACAGGGCTCTTACAGCCTACCGGGAACATCTCTTCCAAAGGCCTGTGAAACGCAGTTTCTTTGCAGGCCTGATCTGGCTGAAGTAGAACTTCTGCTCTGGGTGTGCTACATTGCCCTAGAGCTGAAAGGCACCACGTGCAGGCTTCTTTCCTAACGGCGAGTTGGGCCCACAGCATCTAGCTTGCAGCCCTTTGGGAAGCTAAGAAACAACTCGCTCTGCACAGTGCTGTTAAATCCTACCGGGAACACCTCTTCCATAGGCCTGTGAAATGCAGTTTCTTCGCAGGCCTTATCTGCCCTAAGTAGAACTTCTGCTCTGGGTGTGCTACATTGCCCTAGAGCTGAAAGTCACAATGTGCAGGCTTCTTAACAAAGGGCGAGTTGGGCCCCACAGCATCTTGCTTCCAGCTCTTTGGCAAGCTAAGAAACAACTCGCTCTGCACAGTGATCTTACACCCTACCGGGAACATCTCGTCCAAAGGCCGGTGAAACGCATTTTCTTCGCAGGCCTTATCTGCCCTAAGTAGAACTTCTGCTCTGGGTGTGCTACCTTTCCCTAGAGCTGAAAGGAACAAAGTGCAGGCTTCTTTCCAAAGGGAGACTTGGCCCCACAGCATCTTGCTTCCAGCTCTTTGGGAAGCTAAGAAACAACTCGCTCTGCACAGTGCTCTTACTGCCTACTGGGAACATCTCTTCCAAAGGCCTGTGAAACGCCGTTTCTTTGCAGGCCTGATCTGGCTGAAGTAGAACTTCTGCTCTGGGTGTGCTACATTGCCCTAGAGCTGAAAGGCACATCGTGCAGGATTCTTTCCAAAGGGCGAGATGGGCCCCACAGCATCTTGATTCCAGCTCTTTGGGAAGCTAAGAAACAGCTCGCTCTGCACAGTGCTCTTACAGCCTACCGGGAACATCTCTTCCAAAGGCCTGTGAAACGCAGTTTCTTTGCAGGCCTGATCTGGCTGAAGTAGAACTTCTGCTCTGGGTGTGCTACATTGCCCTAGAGCTGAAAGGCACAACGTGCAGGCTTCTTTCCAAAAGGCGAGTTGGGCCCCACAGCATCTTGCTTCCAGCTCTTTGGGAAGCTAATAAACAACTCGCTCTGCACTGTGCTCTTACAGCCTACCGGGAACATCTCTTCCAAAGGCCTGTGAAACGCAGTTTCTTTGCAGGCCTGATCTGGCTGAAGTACAACTTCTGCTCTGGGTGAACTACATTGCCCTAGAGCTTAAAGGCACAACGTGCAGGCTTCTTTCCAAAGGGCGAGTTGGGTCCCAATGAATCTTGCTTCCAGCTCTTTGGGAAGCCAGGAAACCACTCGCTCTGCACAGTGCTCTTACAGCCTACCGGGAACATCTCTTCCAAAGGCCTGTGAAATGCAGTTCCTTTGCAGGCCTGATCTGGCTGAAGTAGAACTTCTGCTCTGGGTGTGCTACATTGCCCTAGAGCTGAAAGGCACAACGTGCAGGCTTCTTTCCCAAGGGCGAGTTGGGTCCCACAGCATCTTGCTTCCAGCTCTTGGGAAGCTGGGAAACAACTCGCTCTGCACAGTGCTCTTACAGCCTACCGGGAACATCTCTTCCAAAGGCCTGTGAAACGCAGTTTCTTTGCAGGCCTGATCTGGCTGAAGTAGAACTTCTGCTCTGGGTGTGCTACATTGCTCTAGAGCTGAAAGGCACATCGTGCAGGCTTCTTTCCAAAGGGCGAGACGGGCCCCACAGCATCTTGCTTCCAGCTCTTTGGGAAGCTAAGAAACAGCTCGCTCTGCACAGTGCTCTTACAGCCTACCGGGAACTTCTCTTCCAAAGGCCTGTGAAACGCAGTTTCTTTGCAGGCCTGATCTGGATGAAGTACAACGTCTGCTCTGGGTGTGCTACATTGCCCTAGAGCTGAAAGGCACAACGTGCAGGCTTCTTTCCAAAGGGCGAGTAGGGCCCCAAAGCATCTTGCTTCCAGCTCTTTGGGAAGCTAAGAAACAACTCGCTCTGCCCAGTGCTCTTACAGCCTACCGGGAACATCTCTTCCAAAGGCCTGTGAAACGCACTTTCTTTGCAGGCCTGATCTGGCTGAAGTAGAACTTCTGCTCTGGGTGTGCTACATTGCCCTAGAGCTGAAAGGCACAACGTGCAGGGTTCTTCCCCAAGGGCGAGTTGGGCCCCACAGCATCTAGCTTCCAGCCCTTTGGGAAGCTAAGAAACAACTCGCTCTGCACAGTGCTGTTAAATCCTACCGGGAACACCTCTTCCAAAGGCCTGTGAAATGCAGTTTCTTCGCAGGCCTGATCTGGCTGAAGTAGAACTTCTGCTCTGGGTGTGCTACATTGCCCTAGAGCTTAGAGCCACAACGTGCAGGCTTCTTTCCAAAGGGCGAGTTGGGCCCCACAGCATCTTGCTTCCAGCTCTTTGGGAAGCTAAGAAACAACTCGCTCTGCACTGTGCTCTTACATCCTTCCGGGAACATCTCTTCCAAAGGCCTGTGAAACGCAGTTTCTTTGCAGGCCTGATCTGGCTGAAGTAGAACTTCTGCTCTGGGTGTGCTACATTGCCCTAGAGCTGAAAGGCACAACGTGCAGGCTTCTTTCCAAAGAGCGAGTTGGGCCCCACAGCATCTTGCTTCCAGCTCTTTGGGAAGCTAAGAAACAACTCGCTCTGCACAGTGCTCTTACAGCCTACCGGGAACATCTCTTCCAAAGGCCTGTGAAACGCAGTTTCTTTGCAGGCCTGATCTGGCTGAAGTAGAACTTCTGCTCTGGGTGTGCTACATTGCTCTAGAGCTGAAAGGCACAACGCGCAGGCTTCTTTCCAAAGGGCGACTTGGGCCCCACAGAATCTTGCTTCCAGCTCTTTGGGAAGCTGAGAAACAACTCGCTCTGCACAGTTCTCTTACAGCCTACTGGGAACATCTCTTCCAAAGGCCTGTGAAACGCAGTTTCTTTGCAGGCCTGATCTGGATGAAGTAGAACTTCTCCTCTGGGTGTGCTACATTGCTCTAGAGCTGAAAGGCACAACGCGCAGGCTTCTTTCCAAAGGGCGACTTGGGTCCCACAGCATCTTGCTTCCAGCTCTTTGGGAAGCTAAGAAACAACTCGCTCTGCACAGTGCTCTTACAGCCTACCGGGAACATCTCTTCCAAAGGCCTGTGAAACGCAGTTTCTTTGCAGGCCTGATCTGACTGAAGTAGGACTTCTGCTCTGGGTGTGCTACTTTGCCCTAGAGCTGAAAGACACAACGTGCAGGCTTCTTTCCAAAGGGCGAGTTGGGCCCCACAGCATCTTGCTTCCTGCTCTTTGGGAAGCTAAGAAACAACTCGCTCTGCACAGTGCTCTTACAGCCTACCGGGAACATCTCTTCCAAAGGCCTGTGAAACGCAGTTTCTTTGCAGGCCTGATCTGGCTGAAGTAGGACTTCTGCTCTGGGTGTGCTACTTTGCCCTAGAGCTGAAAGGCACAACGTGCAGGCTTCTTTCCAAAGGGCGAGTTGGGCCCCACAGCATCTTGCTTCCAGCTCTTTGGGAAGCTAAGAAACAACTCGCTCTGCACAGTGCTCTTACAGCCTACCGGGAACATCTCTTCCAAAGGCCTGTGAAACGCAGTTTCTTTGCAGGCCTGATCTGGCTGAAGTAGGACTTCTGCTCTGGGTGTGCTACTTTGCCCTAGAGCTGAAAGGCACAACGTGCAGGCTTCTTTCCAAAGGGCGAGTTGGGCCCCACAGCATCTTGCTTCCAGCTCTTTGGGAAGCTAAGAAACAACTCGCTCTGCACAGTGCTCTTACAGCCTACCGGGAACATCTCTTCCAAAGGCCTGTGAAACGCAGTTTCTTTGCAGGCCTGATCTGGCTGAAGTAGGACTTCTGCTCTGGGTGTTCTACTTTGCCCTAGAGCTGAAAGGCACAACGTGCAGGCTTCTTTCCAAAGGGCGAGTTGGGCCCCACAGCATCTTGCTTCCAGCTCTTTGGGAAGCTAAGAAACAACTCGCTCTGCACAGTGCTCTTACAGCCTACCGGGAACATCTCTTCCAAAGGCCTGTGAAACGCAGTTTCTTTGCAGGCCTGATCTGGCTGAAGTAGGACTTCTGCTCTGGGTGTGCTACTTTGCCCTAGAGCTGAAAGGCACAACGTGCAGGCTTCTTTCCAAAGGGCGAGTTGGGCCCCACAGCATCTTGCTTCCAGCTCTTTGGGAAGCTAAGAAACAACTCGCTCTGCACAGTGCTCTTACAGCCTACCGGGAACATCTCTTCCAAAGGCCTGTGAAACGCAGTTTCTTTGCAGGCCTGATCTGGCTGAAGTAGGACTTCTGCTCTGGGTGTGCTACTTTGCCCTAGAGCTGAAAGGCACAACGTGCAGGCTTCTTTCCAAAGGGCGAGTTGGGCCCCACAGCATCTTGCTTCCAGCTCTTTGGGAAGCTAAGAAACAACTCGCTCTGCACAGTGCTCTTACAGCCTACCGGGAACATCTCTTCCAAAGGCCTGTGAAACGCAGTTTCTTTGCAGGCCTGATCTGGCTGAAGTAGGACTTCTGCTCTGGGTGTGCTACTTTGCCCTAGAGCTGAAAGGCACAACGTGCAGGCTTCTTTCCAAAGGGCGAGTTGGGCCCCACAGCATCTTGCTTCCAGCTCTTTGGGAAGCTAAGAAACAACTCGCTCTGCACAGTGCTCTTACAGCCTACCGGGAACATCTCTTCCAAAGGCCTGTGAAACGCAGTTTCTTTGCAGGCCTGATCTGGCTGAAGTAGGACTTCTGCTCTGGGTGTGCTACTTTGCCCTAGAGCTGAAAGGCACAACGTGCAGGCTTCTTTCCAAAGGGCGAGTTGGGCCCCACAGCATCTTGCTTCCAGCTCTTTGGGAAGCTAAGAAACAACTCGCTCTGCACAGTGCTCTTACAGCCTACCGGGAACATCTCTTCCAAAGGCCTGTGAAACGCAGTTTCTTTGCAGGCCTGATCTGGCTGAAGTAGGACTTCTGCTCTGGGTGTGCTACTTTGCCCTAGAGCTGAAAGGCACAACGTGCAGGCTTCTTTCCAAAGGGCGAGTTGGGCCCCACAGCATCTTGCTTCCAGCTCTTTGGGAAGCTAAGAAACAACTCGCTCTGCACAGTGCTCTTACAGCCTACCGGGAACATCTCTTCCAAAGGCCTGTGAAACGCAGTTTCTTTGCAGGCCTGATCTGGCTGAAGTAGGACTTCTGCTCTGGGTGTGCTACTTTGCCCTAGAGCTGAAAGGCACAACGTGCAGGCTTCTTTCCAAAGGGCGAGTTGGGCCCCACAGCATCTTGCTTCCAGCTCTTTGGGAAGCTAAGAAACAACTCGCTCTGCACAGTGCTCTTACAGCCTACCGGGAACATCTCTTCCAAAGGCCTGTGAAACGCAGTTTCTTTGCAGGCCTGATCTGGCTGAAGTAGGACTTCTGCTCTGGGTGTGCTACTTTGCCCTAGAGCTGAAAGGCACAACGTGCAGGCTTCTTTCCAAAGGGCGAGTTGGGCCCCACAGCATCTTGCTTCCAGCTCTTTGGGAAGCTAAGAAACAACTCGCTCTGCACAGTGCTCTTACAGCCTACCGGGAACATCTCTTCCAAAGGCCTGTGAAACGCAGTTTCTTTGCAGGCCTGATCTGGCTGAAGTAGGACTTCTGCTCTGGGTGTGCTACTTTGCCCTAGAGCTGAAAGGCACAACGTGCAGGCTTCTTTCCAAAGGGCGAGTTGGGCCCCACAGCATCTTGCTTCCAGCTCTTTGGGAAGCTAAGAAACAACTCGCTCTGCACAGTGCTCTTACAGCCTACTGGGAACATCTCTTCCAAAGGCCTGTGAAACGCAGTTTCTTTGCAGGCCTGATCTGGCTGAAGTAGGACTTCTGCTCTGGGTGTGCTACTTTGCCCTAGAGCTGAAAGGCACAACGTGCAGGCTTCTTTCCAAAGGGCGAGTTGGGCCCCACAGCATCTTGCTTCCAGCTCTTTGGGAAGCTAAGAAACAACTCGCTCTGCACAGTGCTCTTACAGCCTAGCGGGAACATCTCTTCCAAAGGCCTGTGAAACGCAGTTTCTTTGCAGGCCTGATCTGGCTGAAGTAGGACTTCTGCTCTGGGTGTGCTACTTTGCCCTAGAGCTGAAAGGCACAACGTGCAGGCTTCTTTCCAAAGGGCGAGTTGGGCCCCACAGCATCTTGCTTCCAGCTCTTTGGGAAGCTAAGAAACAACTCGCTCTGCACAGTGCTCTTACAGCCTACCGGGAACATCTCTTCCAAAGGCCTGTGAAACGCAGTTTCTTTGCAGGCCTGATCTGGCTGAAGTAGGACTTCTGCTCTGGGTGTGCTACTTTGCCCTAGAGCTGAAAGGCACAACGTGCAGGCTTCTTTCCAAAGGGCGAGTTGGGCCCCACAGCATCTTGCTTCCAGCTCTTTGGGAAGCTAAGAAACAACTCGCTCTGCACAGTGCTCTTACAGCCTACCGGGAACATCTCTTCCAAAGGCCTGTGAAACGCAGTTTCTTTGCAGGCCTGATCTGGCTGAAGTAGGACTTCTGCTCTGGGTGTGCTACTTTGCCCTAGAGCTGAAAGGCACAACGTGCAGGCTTCTTTCCAAAGGGCGAGTTGGGCCCCACAGCATCTTGCTTCCAGCTCTTTGGGAAGCTAAGAAACAACTCGCTCTGCACAGTGCTCTTACAGCCTACCGGGAACATCTCTTCCAAAGGCCTGTGAAACGCAGTTTCTTTGCAGGCCTGATCTGGCTGAAGTAGGACTTCTGCTCTGGGTGTGCTACTTTGCCCTAGAGCTGAAAGGCACAACGTGCAGGCTTCTTTCCAAAGGGCGAGTTGGGCCCCACAGCATCTTGCTTCCAGCTCTTTGGGAAGCTAAGAAACAACTCGCTCTGCACAGTGCTCTTACAGCCTACCGGGAACATCTCTTCCAAAGGCCTGTGAAACGCAGTTTCTTTGCAGGCCTGATCTGGCTGAAGTAGGACTTCTGCTCTGGGTGTGCTACTTTGCCCTAGAGCTGAAAGGCACAACGTGCAGGCTTCTTTCCAAAGGGCGAGTTGGGCCCCACAGCATCTTGCTTCCAGCTCTTTGGGAAGCTAAGAAACAACTCGCTCTGCACAGTGCTCTTACAGCCTAGCGGGAACATCTCTTCCAAAGGCCTGTGAAACGCAGTTTCTTTGCAGGCCTGATCTGGCTGAAGTAGGACTTCTGCTCTGGGTGTGCTACTTTGCCCTAGAGCTGAAAGGCACAACGTGCAGGCTTCTTTCCAAAGGGCGAGTTGGGCCCCACAGCATCTTGCTTCCAGCTCTTTGGGAAGCTAAGAAACAACTCGCTCTGCACAGTGCTCTTACAGCCTAGCGGGAACATCTCTTCCAAAGGCCTGTGAAACGCAGTTTCTTTGCAGGCCTGATCTGGCTGAAGTAGGACTTCTGCTCTGGGTGTGCTACTTTGCCCTAGAGCTGAAAGGCACAACGTGCAGGCTTCTTTCCAAAGGGCGAGTTGGGCCCCACAGCATCTTGCTTCCAGCTCTTTGGGAAGCTAAGAAACAACTCGCTCTGCACAGTGCTCTTACAGCCTAGCGGGAACATCTCTTCCAAAGGCCTGTGAAACGCAGTTTCTTTGCAGGCCTGATCTGGCTGAAGTAGGACTTCTGCTCTGGGTGTGCTACTTTGCCCTAGAGCTGAAAGGCACAACGTGCAGGCTTCTTTCCAAAGGGCGAGTTGGGCCCCACAGCATCTTGCTTCCAGCTCTTTGGGAAGCTAAGAAACAACTCGCTCTGCACAGTGCTCTTACAGCCTAGCGGGAACATCTCTTCCAAAGGCCTGTGAAACGCAGTTTCTTTGCAGGCCTGATCTGGCTGAAGTAGGACTTCTGCTCTGGGTGTGCTACTTTGCCCTAGAGCTGAAAGGCACAACGTGCAGGCTTCTTTCCAAAGGGCGAGTTGGGCCCCACAGCATCTTGCTTCCAGCTCTTTGGGAAGCTAAGAAACAACTCGCTCTGCACAGTGCTCTTACAGCCTAGCGGGAACATCTCTTCCAAAGGCCTGTGAAACGCAGTTTCTTTGCAGGCCTGATCTGGGCTGAAGTAGGACTTCTGCTCTGGGTGTGCTACTTTGCCCTAGAGCTGAAAGGCACAACGTGCAGGCTTCTTTCCAAAGGGCGAGTTGGGCCCCACAGCATCTTGCTTCCAGCTCTTTGGGAAGCTAAGAAACAACTCGCTCTGCACAGTGCTCTTACAGCCTACCGGGAACATCTCTTCCAAAGGCCTGTGAAACGCAGTTTCTTTGCAGGCCTGATCTGGCTGAAGTAGGACTTCTGCTCTGGGTGTGCTACTTTGCCCTAGAGCTGAAAGGCACAACGTGCAGGCTTCTTTCCAAAGGGCGAGTTGGGCCCCACAGCATCTTGCTTCCAGCTCTTTGGGAAGCTAAGAAACAACTCGCTCTGCACAGTGCTCTTACAGCCTACTGGGAACATCTCTTCCAAAGGCCTGTGAAACGCAGTTTCTTTGCAGGCCTGATCTGGCTGAAGTAGGACTTCTGCTCTGGGTGTGCTACTTTGCCCTAGAGCTGAAAGGCACAACGTGCAGGCTTCTTTCCAAAGGGCGAGTTGGGCCCCACAGCATCTTGCTTCCAGCTCTTTGGGAAGCTAAGAAACAACTCGCTCTGCACAGTGCTCTTACAGCCTAGCGGGAACATCTCTTCCAAAGGCCTGTGAAACGCAGTTTCTTTGCAGGCCTGATCTGGCTGAAGTAGGACTTCTGCTCTGGGTGTGCTACTTTGCCCTAGAGCTGAAAGGCACAACGTGCAGGCTTCTTTCCAAAGGGCGAGTTGGGCCCCACAGCATCTTGCTTCCAGCTCTTTGGGAAGCTAAGAAACAACTCGCTCTGCACAGTGCTCTTACAGCCTAGCGGGAACATCTCTTCCAAAGGCCTGTGAAACGCAGTTTCTTTGCAGGCCTGATCTGGCTGAAGTAGGACTTCTGCTCTGGGTGTGCTACTTTGCCCTAGAGCTGAAAGGCACAACGTGCAGGCTTCTTTCCAAAGGGCGAGTTGGGCCCCACAGCATCTTGCTTCCAGCTCTTTGGGAAGCTAAGAAACAACTCGCTCTGCACAGTGCTCTTACAGCCTAGTGGGAACATCTCTTCCAAAGGCCTGTGAAACGCAGTTTCTTTGCAGGCCTGATCTGGCTGAAGTAGGACTTCTGCTCTGGGTGTGCTACTTTGCCCTAGAGCTGAAAGGCACAACGTGCAGGCTTCTTTCCAAAGGGCGAGTTGGGCCCCACAGCATCTTGCTTCCCAGCTCTTTGGGAAGCTAAGAAACAACTCGCTCTGCACAGTGCTCTTACAGCCTAGCGGGAACATCTCTTCCAAAGGCCTGTGAAACGCAGTTTCTTTGCAGGCCTGATCTGGCTGAAGTAGGACTTCTGCTCTGGGTGTGCTACTTTGCCCTAGAGCTGAAAGGCACAACGTGCAGGCTTCTTTCCAAAGGGCGAGTTGGGCCCCACAGCATCTTGCTTCCAGCTCTTTGGGAAGCTAAGAAACAACTCGCTCTGCACAGTGCTCTTACAGCCTAGCGGGAACATCTCTTCCAAAGGCCTGTGAAACGCAGTTTCTTTGCAGGCCTGATCTGGCTGAAGTAGGACTTCTGCTCTGGGTGTGCTACTTTGCCCTAGAGCTGAAAGGCACAACGTGCAGGCTTCTTTCCAAAGGGCGAGTTGGGCCCCACAGCATCTTGCTTCCAGCTCTTTGGGAAGCTAAGAAACAACTCGCTCTGCACAGTGCTCTTACAGCCTACCGGGAACATCTCTTCCAAAGGCCTGTGAAACGCAGTTTCTTTGCAGGCCTGATCTGGCTGAAGTAGGACTTCTGCTCTGGGTGTGCTACTTTGCCCTAGAGCTGAAAGGCACAACGTGCAGGCTTCTTTCCAAAGGGCGAGTTGGGCCCCACAGCATCTTGCTTCCAGCTCTTTGGGAAGCTAAGAAACAACTCGCTCTGCACAGTGCTCTTACAGCCTAGTGGGAACATCTCTTCCAAAGGCCTGTGAAACGCAGTTTCTTTGCAGGCCTGATCTGGCTGAAGTAGGACTTCTGCTCTGGGTGTGCTACTTTGCCCTAGAGCTGAAAGGCACAACGTGCAGGCTTCTTTCCAAAGGGCGAGTTGGGCCCCACAGCATCTTGCTTCCAG
The DNA here is from genome assembly GCF_037783145.1 of Equus przewalskii. NCBI lineage: Eukaryota > Metazoa > Chordata > Mammalia > Perissodactyla > Equidae > Equus > Equus przewalskii. The sequence continues at coordinate 63,461 of NW_027228025.1, forward strand.
CTCTTTGGGAAGCTAAGAAACAACTCGCTCTGCACAGTGCTCTTACAGCCTACCGGGAACATCTCTTCCAAAGGCCTGTGAAACGCAGTTTCTTTGCAGGCCTGATCTGGCTGAAGTAGGACTTCTGCTCTGGGTGTGCTACTTTGCCCTAGAGCTGAAAGGCACAACGTGCAGGCTTCTTTCCCAAAGGGCGAGTTG
>NW_027228026.1:0-37091 GCF_037783145.1 Equus przewalskii
GGTTGGACATGCCCAACATGTGATTCCGGACTGTCCGCCACATGGTTCTGGCACGTCTGAGAGGTGGTTCCGGCATGCCCGGCAGGTCATCCCAGAGATTCCTCCAAGTGGTTCTGGCATAACACGCAGGTGATTTTGGCGTGTCTGGCAGGTTGTTCCGTTGTGCTTGGCAGGTGGTTCAGACTTGGCCGGCAGGTGGTTCCAGACTGTCCAGGACGTGTTTCCAGCTTCTCCGGCAGGTGGTTCTGGTACGTTTGAGAGGTGGTTCCGCCATGGCTGGCAGGTGATTCCGGACCGTCCCCCAGGTGGTTCTGGCATAGCCAGCAGTTGATATTGGCCTGTCCGGCAGGTGGTTCCAGCGAGTCGAACAGGTGGCTCCGGCGTGCTCGGCAGGTGGTTCCGGTCTGTCCGGTAGGTGATTCCGGCGTGTCCGGCACGTGCTTCTGGCACGTCTGAGAGGTGGTTCCGGCATGCGCGAGAGGTGGTTTCGGAGTGTCCGCCAGGTGGTTCTGGCGTACCCGGCAGGTGATTTTGGCGTGTCCGGCAGGTGTTTCCGGCGAGTCGAGCAGGTGACTCCGGCCTGCTCGGCAGGTGCTTCCGGCGTCTCCGGCACGTGGTTCTGGTGTGTCTGAGAGCTGGTTCCGGCATGTCCGGCAGATGATTCCGGAGTGTCCGCCAAGTGGTTCTGGCATACCCGGCTGGTGATTTGGGCATGTCAGGTAGGTGGTTCCGGCGAGTCGAGCAGGTGGCTCTGGCGTGCTCGGCACTTTGTTCAGTCGGGTCTGGCAGGTGTTTTCCGTCTTTTCGCGTTGTGGTTCCAGCATCTCATGCACATGGTTCTGGCACGTCTGAGATGTGGTTCCGGCCGGCTCGACAGGTGTTTCCACAATGTCCGCCAAGTGGTACTGGCGTAGTTGGAAGGTGATTTTGGCATGACCGGCAGGTGGTTCCAGCAAGCCCGGCAGGTGATTCCAAAGTGTTCCCCAACTGGTTGTGGCGTAGCCGGCAGGTGATTTTTGCGGGTCATTGGCACGTGGTTCTGGCGAGTCGAGCAGGTGGTTCCGGCATGCCCGGCAGGTGATTCCGGAGTGTTCGCCAAGTGTTTCCGGCGTAGCCGGCAGGTGATTTTGCATGTCCAGCGGTCGTTCCGGCGGGTCGAGCCGGTGGTTCTGGCGTGTCCGGCAGGTGGTTCCGGTATGTCCGGCAGGTGGTTCTGTGGTGTCCGGCACGAGGTTCAGTCTGAGAGGCTGTGCCGGCATGCCCCTCACGTGATTCCGGCTTGTCCCCGAAGTGGTGCTGTTGTAGCGGGCAGGTGACTTTGGCGTGTCCGGCAGGTGGTTCAGGCGAGTTGAGCAGGTGCTTGCGACGTGCTCGGCAGGTGCTTCCGGCGTCTCCGGCACGTGTTTCTGGCACATCTGACTGGTGGTTCCGTCATGCCCAAAAGTTGATTCCGGTCTGTCCGGTAGGTGGTTCCGGCGTGCACGGCACGTGGTTCTGGTACGTCTCAGAGGTGGTTGCGTATGCCCAACAGGTGATTCCGGACTGTCCGCCACGTGCTTCTGGCACGTCTGAGAGGTGGTTCCAACATGCCCGGCAGGTCATTTCGGAGATTCGTCCAAGTGGTTCTGGCGTAGCCCGCAGGTGATTTTGGCGTGTCCGGCAGGTGGTTCCGCCGTGCTCGGCAGGTGGTTCAGGCATGGCCGTCACGTGGTTCCAGTCTGTCCAGGACGTGTTTCCAGCTTCTCCGGCAGGTGGTTCTGGTACGTCTGATAGGTGGTTCCGCCATGGCTGGCTGGTGATCCCGGACTGTCCCCCAGGTGGTTCTGGCATAGCCAGCAGTTGATATTGGCCTGTCCGGCAGGTGGTTCCAGCGAGTCGAACAGGTGGCTCCGGCGTTCTTGGCAGGGGGTTCCGGTCTGTCCGGTAGGTGTTTCCGGCGTGTCTGGCACGTGCTTCCGGCACGTCTGAGAGTTGGTTCCGGGATGCGCGGCAGGTGATTCCGTAGTGTCCGCCAGGTGGTTCTGGCATACCCGGCAGGTGATTTTGGCGTGTCCGGCAGGTGTTTCTGGCGAGTCGAGCAGGTGGCTCCGGCATGCTCGGCAGGTGCTTCCGGCGTCTCCGGCACTTGGTTCTGGTGTGTCTGAGAGCTGGTTCCGGCATGTCCGGCAGATGATTCCGGAGTGTCCGCCAAGTGGTTCTGGCATACCCAGCAGGTGATTTTGGCGTGTCAGGGAGGTGGTACCGGTGAGTCGAGCAGGTGGTTCCGGCGTGCTCAGCAGGTGGTTCAGGTGGTTCTGGCAGTTGGTATCCGACTGTTCGGGGTGTGGTTCCAGCATCTCATGAACACGTTTCTGGCACGTCAGAGATGTGGTTCCGGCCGGCCCGACAGGTGTTTCCGCAGTGTCCGCCAAGAGGTTCTGGCGTAGTTGGCAGGTGATTTTGGCATGACTGGCAGGTGGTTCCAGCAAGCCTGGCAGGTAATTCCAAAGTGTTCACTAACTGGTTGTGGCGTAGCCGGCAGGTGATTTTTGCGTGATCGGCAGGTGGTTCTGGCGAGTCGAGCAGGTGGTTCCGGCGTGCTCGGCTGGTGCTTCCGGGGTCATTGGCACGGGGTTCTGGCATGTCTGAGAGGTGGTTACAAAATGCCCGGCAGGTCATTTCGGAGAGTCGTCCAACTGGTTCTGGCGTAGCCCGCAGGTGATTTTGGCGTGTCCGGCAGGTGGTTCCGCCGTGCTCGGCAGGTGGTTGAGGCATGGCCGTCACGTGGTTCCAGTCTGTCCAGGACGTGTTTCCAGCTTCTCCGGCAGGTGGTTCTGGTACGTCTGAGAGGTGGTTCCGCCATGGCTGGCAGGTGATCCCGGACTGTCCCCCAGGTGGTTCTGGCATAGCCAGCAGTTGATATTGGCCTGTCCGGCAGGTGTTTCCAATGAGTTGAACAGGTGGCTCCGGCGTTCTTGGCAGGTGGTTCCGGTCTGTCCGGTAGGTGTTTCCGGCGTGTCTGGCACGTGCTTCCGGCACGTCTGAAAGGTGGTTCCGGCATGCGCGACAGGTGATTCCGGAGTGTCCGCCAGGTGGTTCTGGCATACCCGGCAGGTGATTTTGGCGTGTCCGGCAGGTGTTTCTGGCGAGTCGAGCAGGTGGCTCCGGCATGCTCGGCAGGTGCTTCCGGCGTCTCCGGCACGTGGTTCTGGTGTGTCTGAGAGCTGGTTCCGGCATGTCCGGCAGATGATTCCGGAGTGTCCGCCAAGTGGTTCTGGCATACCCGGCTGGTGATTTGGGCATGTCAGGTAGGTGGCTCCAGCATGCTCGGCAGGTTGTTCAGACGGGTCTGGCAGGTGTTTTCCGTCTGTTCGGGGTGTGGTTCCAGCATCTCATGCACATGGTTCTGGCACGTCTGAGATGTGGTTCCGGCCGGCTCGACAGGTGTTTCCACAGTGTCCGCCAAGTGGTACTGGCGTAGTTGGCAGGTGATTTTGGCATGACCGGCAGGTGGTTCCAGCAAGCCCGGCAGGTGATTCCAAAGTGTTCCCCAACTGGTTGTGGCGTAGCCGGCAGTTGATTTTTGCGTGTCCGGCAGGTGGTTCTGGCAAGTCGAGCAGGTGGTTCCGGCGTGCTCGGATGTTGCTTCCGGGCTCATTGGCACGGGGTTCTGGCATGTCTGAGAGGTGGTTCCTGCATGCCCGGCAAGTGATTCCGGAGTGTTCGCCAAGTGGTTCTGGCATAGTCGGCAGGTGATTTTGGCATGTCCGGCAGGTGGTTCAGCTGAGTTGAGCAGGTGGTTCCAACGTGCTTGGCAGGTGCTTCCGGCGTCTCCGGCACGTGTTTCTGGCACATCTGACAGGTGGTTCCGGCATGCCCGAAAGGTGATTCCGGTCTGTCCGGCAGGTGGTTCTGTGGTGTCCGGCACGAGGTTCAGTCTGAGAGGCTGTGCCGGCATGCCCCTCACGTGATTCCGGCTTGTCCCCGAAGTGGTGCTGGCGTAGCGGGCAGGTGATTTTGGCGTGTCCGGCAGGTGTTTCAGGCGAGTTGAGCAGGTGGTTGCGACGTGCTCGGCATGTGCTTCTGGCGTCTCCGGCACGTGTTTCTGGCACATCTGACTGGTGGTTCCGGCATGCCCAAAAGTTGATTCCGGTCTGTCCGGTAGGTGGCTCCGGCGTGCACGGCACGTGGTTCTGGTACGTGTCAGAGGTGGTTGCGTATGCCCAACAGGTGATTCCGGACTGTCCGCCACGTGCTTCTGGCACGTCTGAGAGGTGGTTCCAACATGCCCGGCAGGTCATTTCGGAGAGTCGCCCAAGTGGTTCTGGCGTAGCCCGCAGGTGATTTTGGCGTGTCCGGCAGGTGGTTCCGCCGTGCTCGGCAGGTGGTTCAGGCATGGCCGTCACGTGGTTCCAGTCTGTCCAGGACGTGTTTCCAGCTTCTCCGGCAGGTGGTTCTGGTACGTCTGAGAGGTGGTTCCGCCATGGCTGGCAGGTGATCCCGGACTGTCCCCCAGGTGGTTCTGGCATAGCCAGCAGTTGATATTGGCCTGTCCGGCAGGTGGTTCCAGCGAGTCGAACAGGTGGCTCCGGCGTTCTTGGCAGGTGGTTCCGGTCTGTCTGGTAGGTGTTTCCGGCGTGTCTGGCACGTGCTTCCGGCACGTCTGAGAGGTGGTTCCGGCATGCGCGGCAGGTGATTCCGGAGTGTCCGCCAGGTGGTTCTGGCATAGTCGGCAGGTGATTTTGGCGTGTCTGGCAGGTGTTTCTGGCGAGTCGAGCAGGTGGCTCCGGCATGCTCGGCAGGTGCTTCCGGCGTCTCCGGCACTTGGTTCTGGTGTGTCTGAGAGCTGGTTCCGGCATGTCCGGCAGATGATTCCGGAATGTCCGCCAAGTGGTTCTGGCATACACAGCAGCTGATTTTGGCGTGTCAGGGAGGTGGTACCGGTGAGTCGAGCAGGTGGTTCCGGCGTGCTCAGCAGGTGGTTCAGGCGGTTCTGGCAGGTGGTATCCGTCTGTTCGGGGTGTGGTTCCAGCATCTCATGAACACGTTTCTGGCACGTCTGAGATGTGGTTCCAGCCGGCCTGACAGGTGTTTCCGCAGTGTCCGCCAAGCGGTTCTGGCGTAGTTGGCAGTTGATTTTGGCATGACCGGCAGGTGGTTCCAGCAAGCCCGGCAGGTGATTCCGAAGTGTTCCCCAACTGGTTGTGGCGTAGCCGGCAGGTGATTTTTGCGTGTCCGGCAGGTGGTTCTGGCGAGTCGAGCAGGTGGTTCCGGCGTGCTGGGCAGGTGCTTCCGGGGTCATTGGCACGTGGTTCTGGCATATCTGAGATGTGGTTCCGGCATGCCCGGCAGGTGATTCCGGAGTGTTCGCCAAGTGTTTCCGGCGTAGCCGGCAGGTGATTTTGCATGTCCAGCGGTCGTTCCGGCGGGTCGAGCCGGTGGTTCCGGCGTGTCCGGCAGGTGGTTCCGGTCTGTCCGGCAGGTGGTTCTGTGGTGTCCGGCACAAGGTTCAGTCTGAGAGGCTGTGCCGGCATGCCCCTCACGTGATTCCGGCTTGTCCCCGAAGTGGTGCTGGTGTAGCGGGCAGGTGATTTTGGCGTGTCCGGCAGGTGGTTCAGGCGAGTTGAGCAGGTGGTTGCGACGTGCTCGGCATGTGCTTCTGGCGTCTCCGGCACGTGTTTCTGCCACATCTGACAGGTGGTTCCGGCATGCCCGAAAGGTGATTCCGGTCTGTCCAGTAGGTGCTTCCAGCCTGCACGGCATGTGGTTCTGGTACGTCTCAGAGGTGGTTGCGCATGACCAACAGGTGATTCCGGACTGTCCGCCACATGGTTCTGGCACGTCTGAGAGGTGGTTCCGGCATGCCCGGCAGGTCATCCGAGAGAGTCCTCCAAGTGGTTCTGGCATAACACGCAGGTGATTTTGGCGTGTCTGGCAGGTTGTTCCGTTGTGCTCGGCAGGTGGTTCAGGCATGGCCGTCACGTGGTTCCAGTCTGTCCAGGACGTGTTTCCAGCTTCTCCGGCAGGTGGTTCTGGTACGTCTGAGAGGTGGTTCCGCCATGGCTGGCAGGTGATTCCGGACCGTCCCACATGTGGTTCTGGCATAGCCAGCAGTTGATATTGGCCTGTCCGGCATGTGGTTCCAGCGATTCGAACAGGTGGCTCCGGCGTGCTCGGCAGGTGGTTCCGCTCTGTCCGGTAGGTGTTTCCGGCGTGTCTGGCACGTGCTTCCGGCACGTCTGAGAGGTGGTTCCGGCATGCGCGGGAGGTGATTCCGTAGTGTCCGCCAGGTGGTTCTGGCGTACCCGGCAGGTGATTTTGGCGTGTCCGGCAGGAGTTTCTGGCGAGTCGAGCAGGTGGCTCCGGCATGCTCGGCAGGTGCTTCCGGCGTCTCCGGCACTTGGTTCTGGTGTGTCTGAGAGCTGGTTCCGGCATGTCCGGCAGATGATTCCGGAGTGTCCGCCAAGTGGTTCTGGCATACCCAGCAGGTGATTTTCGCGTGTCAGGGAGGTGGTACCGGTGAGTCGAGCAGGTGGTTTCGGCGTGCTCAGCAGCTGGTTCAGGCGGTTCTGGCAGGTGGTATCCGTCTGTTCGGGGTGTGGTTCCAGCATCTCATGAACACGTTTCTGGCACGTCTGAGATGTGGTTCCAGCCGGCCCGACAGGTGTTTCCGCAGTGTCCGCCAAGCGGTTCTGGCGTAGTTGGCAGGTGATTTTGGCATGACTGGCAGGTGGTTCCAGCAAGCCTTGCAGGTGATTCCAAAGTGTTCACCAACTGGTTGTGGCGTAGCCGGCAGGTGATTTTTGCGTGATCGGCAGGTGGTTCTGGCGAGTCGAGCAGGTGGTTCCGGCGTGCTCGGCTGGTGCTTCCGGGGTCATTGGCACGGGGTTCTGGCATGTCTGAGAGGTGGTTCCTGCATGCCCGGCAAGTGATTCCGGAGTGTTCGCCAACTGGTTCTGGCATAGTCGGCAGGTGATTTTGGCATGTGCGGCAGGTGGTTCAGGCGAGTTGAGCAGGTGGTTCCAACGTGCTTGGCAGGTGCTTCCGGCGTCTCCAGCACGTGTTTCTGCCACATCTGACAGGTGGTTCCGGCATGCCCGAAAGGTGATTCCGGTCTGTCCGGTAGGTGGTTCCAGCCTGCACGGCATGTGGTTCTGGTACGTCTCAGAGGTGGTTGCGCATGCCCAACAGGTGATTCCGGACTGTCCGCCACATGGTTCTGGCACGTCTGAGAGGTGGTTCCGGCATGCCCGGCAGGTCATCCCAGAGAGTCCTCCAAGTGGTTCTGGCATAACACGCAGGTGATTTTGGCGTGTCTGGCAGGTTGTTCCGTTGTGCTTGGCAGGTGGTTCAGGCTTGGCCGGCAGGTGGTTCCAGACTGTCCAGGACGTGTTTCCAGCTTCTCCGGCAGGTGGTTCTGGTACGTCTGAGAGGTGGTTCCGCCATGGCTGGCAGGTGATTCCGGACCGTCCCCCAGGTGGTTCTGGCATAGCCAGCAGTTAATATTGGCCTGTCTGGCAGGTGGTTCCAGCGGGTCGAACAGGTGGCTCCGGCGTGCTCAGCAGGTGGTTCCGGTCTGTCCGGTAGGTGATTCCGGCGTGTCCGGCACGTGCTTCCGTCACGTCTGAGAGGTGGTTCCGGCATGCGCTTCAGGTGATTTCGGAGTGTGCGCCAGGTGGTTCTGGCGTACCCGGCAGGTGATTTTGGCGTGTCCGGCAGGTGTTTCTGGCGAGTCGAGCAGGTGGCTCCGGCGTGCTCGGCAGGTTGTTCAGACGGGTCTGGCAGGTGTTTTCCGTCTGTTCGGGGTGTGGTTCCAGCATCTCATGCACATGGTTCTGGCACGTCTGAGATGTGGTTCCGGCCGGCCCGACAGGTGTTTCCACAGTGTCCGCCAATTGGTACTGGCGTAGTTGGCAGGTGATTTTGGCATGACCGGCAGGTGGTTCCAGCAAGCCCGGCAGGTGATTCCGAAGTGTTCCCCAACTGGTTGTGGCGTAGCCGGCAGGTGATTTCTGCGTGTCCGGCAGGTGGTTCTGGCGAGTCGAGCAGGTGGTTCCGGCGTGCTGGGCAGGTGCTTCCGGGGTCATTGGCACGTGGTTCTGGCATATCTGAGAGGTGGTTCCGGCATGCCCGTCAGGTGATTCCGGAGTGTTCGCCAAGTGTTTCCGGCTTAGCCGGCAGGTGATTTTGCACGTCTAGCGGTCGTTCCGGCGGGTCGAGCCGGTGGTTCCGGCGTGTCCGGCAGGTGGTTCCGGTCTGTCCGGCAGGTGGTTCTGTGGTGTCCGGCACGAGGTTCAGTCTGAGAGGCTGTGCCGGCATGCCCCTCACGTGATTCCGGCTTGTCCCCGAAGTGGTGCTGGTGTGGCGGGCAGGTGATTTTGGCGTGTCCAGCAGGTGGTTCAGGCGAGTTGAGCAGGTGGTTGCGACGTGCTCGGCAGGTGCTTCCGGCGTCTCCGGCACGTGTTTCTGGCACATCTGACAGGTGGTTCCGGCATGCCCGAAAGGTGATTCCAGTCTGTCCGGTAGGTGGTTCCGGCGTGCACGGCACGTGGTTCTGGTACGTGTCAGAGGTGGTTGCGTATGCCCAACAGGTGATTCCGGACTGTCCGCCACGTGCTTCTGGCACGTCTGAGAGGTGGTTCCAACATGCCCGGCAGGTCATTTCGGAGAGTCGTCCAAGTGGTTCTGGCGTAGCCCGCAGGTGATTTTGGCGTGTCCGGCAGGTGGTTCCGCCGTGCTCGGCAGGTGGTTCAGGCATGGCCGTCAAGTGGTTCCAGTCTGTCCAGGACGTGTTTCCAGCTTCTCCGGCAGGTGGTTCTGGTACGTCTGAGAGGTGGTTCCGCCATGGCTGGCAGGTGATCCCGGACTGTCCCCCAGGTGGTTCTGGCATAGCCAGCAGTTGGTATTGGCCTGTCCGGCACGTGGTTCCAGCGAGTCGAACAGGTGGCTCCGGCGTTCTTGGCAGGTGGTTCCGGTCTGTCCGGTAGGTGTTTCCGGAGTGTCCGGCACGTGCTTCCGGCAGGTCTGAGAGGTGGTTCCGGCATGCGCGACAGGTGATTTCGGAGTGTCCGCCAGGTGGTTCTGGCATACCCGGCAGGTGATTTAGGTGTGTCCGGCAGGTGTTTCTGGCGAGTCGAGCAGGTGGCTCCGGCATGATCGGCAGGTGCTTCCGGCGTCTCCGGCACTTGGTTCTGGTGTGTCTGAGAGCTGGTTCCGGCATGTCCGGCAGATGATCCTGGAGTGTCCGCCAAGTGGTTCTGGCATACCCAGCAGGTGATTTTGGCGTGTCAGGGAGGTGGTACCGGTGAGTCGAGCAGGTGGTTCCGGCGTGCTCAGCAGGTGGTTCAGGCGGTTCTGGCAGGTGGTATCCGTCTGTTCGGGGTGTGGTTCCAGCATCTCATGAACACGTTTCTGGCACGTCTGAGATGTGGTTCCAGCCGGGCCGACAGGTGTTTTCGCAGTGTCCGCCAAGAGGTTCTGGCGTAGTTGGCAGGTGATTTTGGCATGACTGGCAGGTGGTTCCAGCAAGCCTGGCAGGTGATTCCAAAGTGTTCACCAACTGGTTGTGGCGTAGCCGGCAGGTGATTTTTGCGTGATCGGCAGGTGGTTCTGGCGAGTCGAGCAGGTGGTTCCGGCGTGCTCGGCTGGTGCTTCCGGGCTCATTGGCACGGGGTTCTGGCATGTCTGAGAGGTGGTTCCTGCATGCCCGGCAAGTGATTCCGGAGTGTTCGCCAAGTGGTTCTGGCATAGTCGGCAGGTGATTTTGGCATGTCCGGCAGGTGGTTCAGGTGAGTTGAGCAGGTGGTTCCAACGTGCTTGGCAGGTGCTTCCGGCGTCTCAGTCACGTGTTTCTGGCACATCTGACAGGTGGTTCCGGCATGCCCGAAAGGTGATTCCGGTCTGTCCGGTAGGTGGTTCCAGCCTGCACGGCATGTGGTTCTGGTACGTCTCAGAGGTGGTTGCGCATGCCCAACAGGTGATTCCGGACTGTCCGCCACATGGATCTGGCACGTCTGAGAGGTGGTTCCGGCATGCCCGGCAGGTCATCGCAGAGAGTCCTCCAAGTGGTTCTGGCATAACACGCAGGTGATTTTGGCGTGTCTGGCAGGTTGTTCCGTTGTGCTTGGCAGGTGGTTCAGGCTTGGCCGGCAGGTGGTTCCAGACTGTCCAGGACGTGTTTCCAGCTTCTCCGGCAGGTGGTTCTGGTACGTCTGAGAGGTGGGTCCGCCATGGCTGGCAGGTGATTCCGGACCGTCCCCCAGGTGGTTCTGGCATAGCCAGCAGTTGCTATTGGCCTGTCCGGCAGGTGGTTCCAGCGAGTCGAACAGGTGGCTCCGGCGTGCTCGGCAGGTGGTTCCGGTCTGTCCGGTAGGTGATTCCGGCGTGTCCGGCACGTGCTTCCGTCACGTCTGAGAGGTGGTTCCGGCATGCGCTTCAGGTGATTTCGGAGTGTGCGCCAGGTGGTTCTGGCGTACCCGGCAGGTGATTTTGGCGTGTCCGGCAGGTGTTTCTGGCGAGTCGAGCAGGTGGCTCCGGCGTGCTCGGCAGGTGCTTCCGGCGTCTCCGGCACGTGGTTCTGGTGCGTCTGAGAGCTGGTTCCGGCATGTCCGGCAGATGATTCCGGAGTGTCCGCCAAGTGGTTCTGGCATACCCGGCTGGTGATTTGGGCATGTCAGGTAGGTGGTTCCGGCGAGTCGAGCAGGTGGCTCCGGCGTGCTCGGCAGGTTGTTCAGACGGGTCTGGCAGGTGTTTTCCGTCTGTTCGGGGTGTGGTTCCAGCATCTCATGCACATGGTTCTGGCACGTCTGAGATGTGGTTCCGGCCGCCCCGACAGGTGTTTCCACAGTGTCCGCCAAGTGGTACTGGCGTAGTTGGCAGGTGATTTTGGCATGACCGGCAGGTGGTTCCAGCAAGCCCGGCAGGTGATTCCGAATTGTTCCCCAACTGGTTGTGGCGTAGCCGGCAGGTGATTTTTGCGTGTCCGGCAGGTGGTTCTGGCGAGTCGAGCAGGTGGTTCCGGCGTGCTGGGCAGGTGCTTCCGGGGTCATTGGCACGTGGTTCTGGCATATCTGAGAGGTGGTTCCGGCATGCCCGGCAGGTGATTCCGGAGTGTTTGCCAAGTGTTTGCGGCGTAGCCGGCAGGTGATTTTGCATGTCCAGCGGTCGTTCCGGCGGGTCAAGCCGGTGGTTCCGGCGTGTCCGGCAGGTGGTTCCGGTCTGTCCGGCAGGTGGTTCTGTGGTGTCCGGCACGAGGTTCAGTCTGAGAGGCTGTGCCGGCATGCCCCTCACGTGATTCCGGCTTGTCCCCGAAGTGGTGCTGGCGTAGCGGGCAGGTGATTTTGGCGTGTCCGGCAGGTGGTTCAGGCGAGTTGAGCAGGTGGTTGCGACGTGCTCGGCATGTGCTTCTTGCGTCTCCGGCACGTGTTTCTGGCACATCTGACTCGTGGTTCCGGCATGCCCAAAAGTTGATTCCGGTCTGTCCGGTAGGTGGTTCCGGCGTGCACGGCACGTGGTTCTGGTACGTCTCAGAGGTGGTTGCGCATGCCCAACAGGTGATTCCGGACTGTCCGCCACATGGTTCTGGCACGTCTGAGAGGTGGTTCCGGCATGCCCGGCAGGTCATCCCAGAGAGTCCTCCAAGTGGTTCTGGCATAACACGCAGGTGATTTTGGCGTGTCTGGCAGGTTGTTCCGTTGTGCTTGGCAGGTGGTTCAGGCTTGGCCGGCAGGTGGTTCCAGACTGTCCAGGACGTGTTTACAGCTTCTCCGGCAGGTGGTTCTGGTACGTCTGAGAGGTGGTTCCGCCATGGCTGGCAGGTGATTCCGGACCGTCCCTCAGGTGGTTCTGGCATAGCCAGCAGTTGATATTGGCCTGTCCGGCAGGTGGTTCCAGCGAGTCGAACAGGTGGCTCCGGCGTGCTCGGAAGGTGGTTCCGGTCTGTCCGGTAGGTGATTCTGGCGTGTCCGGCACGTGCTTCCGGCACGTCTGAGAGGTGGTTCCGGCATGCGCGACAGGTGATTTCGGAGTGTCCGCCAGGTGGTTCTGGCGTACCCGGCAGGTGATTTTGGCGTGTCTGGCAGGTGTTTCTGGCGAGTCGAGCAGGTGGCTCCGGCATGCTCGGCAGGTGCTTCCGGCGTCTCCGGCACTTGGTTCTGGTGTGTCTGAGAGCTGGTTCCGGCATGTCCGGCAGATGATTCCGGAATGTCCGCCAAGTGGTTCTGGCATACACAGCAGCTGATTTTGGCGTGTCAGGGAGGTGGTACCGGTGAGTCGAGCAGGTGGTTCCGGCGTGCTCAGCAGGTGGTTCAGGCGGTTCTGGCAGGTGGTATCCGTCTGTTCGGGGTGTGGTTCCAGCATCTCATGAACACGTTTCTGGCACGTCTGAGATGTGGTTCCAGCCGGCCTGACAGGTGTTTCCGCAGTGTCCGCCAAGCGGTTCTGGCGTAGTTGGCAGTTGATTTTGGCATGACCGGCAGGTGGTTCCAGCAAGCCCGGCAGGTGATTCCGAAGTGTTCCCCAACTGGTTGTGGCGTAGCCGGCAGGTGATTTTTGCGTGTCCGGCAGGTGGTTCTGGCGAGTCGAGCAGGTGGTTCCGGCGTGCTGGGCAGGTGCTTCCGGGGTCATTGGCACGTGGTTCTGGCATATCTGAGAGGTGGTTCCGGCATGCCCGGCAGGTGATTCCGGAGTGTTCGCCAAGTGTTTCCGGCGTAGCCGGCAGGTGATTTTGCATGTCCAGCGGTCGTTCCGGCGGGTCGAGCCGGTGGTTCCGGCGTGTCCGGCAGGTGGTTCCGGTCTGTCCGGCAGGTGGTTCTGTGGTGTCCGGCACGAGGTTCAGTCTGAGAGGCTGTGCCGGCATGCCCCTCACGTGATTCCGGCTTGTCCCCGAAGTGGTGCTGGTGTAGCGGGCAGGTGATTTTGGCGTGTCCGGCAGGTGGTTCAGGCGAGTTGAGCAGGTGGTTGCGACGTGCTCGGCATGTGCTTCTGGCGTCTCCGGCACGTGTTTCTGCTTCATCTGACAGGTGGTTCCGGCATGCCCGAAAGGTGATTCCGGTCTGTCCAGTAGGTGGTTCCAGCCTGCACGGCATGTGGTTCTGGTACGTCTCAGAGGTGGTTGCGCATGCCCAACAGGTGATTCCGGACTGTCCGCCACATGGTTCTGGCACGTCTGAGAGGTGGTTCCGGCATGCCCGGCAGGTCATCCGAGAGAGTCCTCCAAGTGGTTCTGGCATAACACGCAGGTGATTTTGGCGTGTCTGGCAGGTTGTTCCGTTGTGCTCGGCATGTGGTTCAGGCATGGCCGTCACGTGGTTCCAGTCTGTCCAGGACGTGTTTCCAGCTTCTCCGGCAGGTGGTTCTGGTACGTCTGAGAGGTGGTTCCGCCATGGCTGGCAGGTGATTCCGGACCGTCCCACATGTGGTTCTGGCATAGCCAGCAGTTGATATTGGCCTGTCCGGCAGGTGGTTCCAGCGATTCGAACAGGTGGCTCCGGCGTGCTCCTCAGGTGGTTCCGCTCTGTCCGGTAGGTGTTTCCGGCGTGTCTGGCACGTGCTTCCGGCACGTCTGAGAGGTGGTTCCGGCATGCGCGGGAGGTGATTCCGTAGTGTCCGCCAGGTGGTTCTGGCGTACCCGGCAGGTGATTTTGGCGTGTCCGGCAGGTGTTTCTGGCGAGTCGAGCAGGTGGCTCCGGCATGCTCGGCAGGTGCTTCCGGCGTCTCCGGCACTTGGTTCTGGTGTGTCTGAGAGCTGGTTCCGGCATGTCCGGCAGATGATTCCGGAGTGTCCGCCAAGTGGTTCTGGCATACCCAGCAGGTGATTTTCGCGTGTCAGGGAGGTGGTACCGGTGAGTCGAGCAGGTGGTTTCGGCGTGCTCAGCAGCTGGTTCAGGCGGTTCTGGCAGGTGGTATCCGTCTGTTCGGGGTGTGGTTCCAGCATCTCATGAACACGTTTCTGGCACGTCTGAGATGTGGTTCCAGCCGGCCCGACAGGTGTTTCCGCAGTGTCCGCCAAGCGGTTCTGGCGTAGTTGGCAGGTGATTTTGGCATGACTGGCAGGTGGTTCCAGCAAGCCTTGCAGGTGATTCCAAAGTGTTCACCAACTGGTTGTGGCGTAGCCGGCAGGTGATTTTTGCGTGATCGGCAGGTGGTTCTGGCGAGTCGAGCAGGTGGTTCCGGCGTGCTCGGCTGGTGCTTCCGGGGTCATTGGCACGGGGTTCTGGCATGTCTGAGAGGTGGTTCCTGCATGCCCGGCAAGTGATTCCGGAGTGTTCGCCAACTGGTTCTGGCATAGTCGGCAGGTGATTTTGGCATGTGCGGCAGGTGGTTCAGGCGAGTTGAGCAGGTGGTTCCAACGTGCTTGGCAGGTGCTTCCGGCGTCTCCAGCACGTGTTTCTGCCACATCTGACAGGTGGTTCCGGCATGCCCGAAAGGTGATTCCGGTCTGTCCGGTAGGTGGTTCCAGCCTGCACGGCATGTGGTTCTGGTACGTCTCAGAGGTGGTTGCGCATGCCCAACAGGTGATTCCGGACTGTCGCCACATGGTTCTGGCACGTCTGAGAGGTGGTTCCGGCATGCCCGGCAGGTCATCCGAGAGAGTCCTCCAAGTGGTTCTGGCATAACACGCAGGTGATTTTGGCGTGTCTGGCAGGTTGTTCCGTTGTGCTCGGCATGTGGTTCAGGCATGGCCGTCACGTGGTTCCAGTCTGTCCAGGACGTGTTTCCAGCTTCTCCGGCAGGTGGTTCTGGTACGTCTGAGAGGTGGTTCCGCCATGGCTGGCAGGTGATTCCGGACCGTCCCACATGTGGTTCTGGCATAGCCAGCAGTTGATATTGGCCTGTCCGGCAGGTGGTTCCAGCGATTCGAACAGGTGGCTCCGGCGTGCTCCTCAGGTGGTTCCGCTCTGTCCGGTAGGTGTTTCCGGCGTGTCTGGCACGTGCTTCCGGCACGTCTGAGAGGTGGTTCCGGCATGCGCGGGAGGTGATTCCGTAGTGTCCGCCAGGTGGTTCTGGCGTACCCGGCAGGTGATTTTGGCGTGTCCGGCAGGTGTTTCTGGCGAGTCGAGCAGGTGGCTCCGGCATGCTCGGCAGGTGCTTCCGGCGTCTCCGGCACTTGGTTCTGGTGTGTCTGAGAGCTGGTTCCGGCATGTCCGGCAGATGATTCCGGAGTGTCCGCCAAGTGGTTCTGGCATACCCAGCAGGTGATTTTCGCGTGTCAGGGAGGTGGTACCGGTGAGTCGAGCAGGTGGTTTCGGCGTGCTCAGCAGCTGGTTCAGGCGGTTCTGGCAGGTGGTATCCGTCTGTTCGGGGTGTGGTTCCAGCATCTCATGAACACGTTTCTGGCACGTCTGAGATGTGGTTCCAGCCGGCCCGACAGGTGTTTCCGCAGTGTCCGCCAAGCGGTTCTGGCGTAGTTGGCAGGTGATTTTGGCATGACTGGCAGGTGGTTCCAGCAAGCCTTGCAGGTGATTCCAAAGTGTTCACCAACTGGTTGTGGCGTAGCCGGCAGGTGATTTTTGCGTGATCGGCAGGTGGTTCTGGCGAGTCGAGCAGGTGGTTCCGGCGTGCTCGGCTGGTGCTTCCGGGGTCATTGGCACGGGGTTCTGGCATGTCTGAGAGGTGGTTCCTGCATGCCCGGCAAGTGATTCCGGAGTGTTCGCCAACTGGTTCTGGCATAGTCGGCAGGTGATTTTGGCATGTGCGGCAGGTGGTTCAGGCGAGTTGAGCAGGTGGTTCCAACGTGCTTGGCAGGTGCTTCCGGCGTCTCCAGCACGTGTTTCTGCCACATCTGACAGGTGGTTCCGGCATGCCCGAAAGGTGATTCCGGTCTGTCCGGTAGGTGGTTCCAGCCTGCACGGCATGTGGTTCTGGTACGTCTCAGAGGTGGTTGCGCATGCCCAACAGGTGATTCCGGACTGTCGCCACATGGTTCTGGCACGTCTGAGAGGTGGTTCCGGCATGCCCGGCAGGTCATCCCAGAGAGTCCTCCAAGTGGTTCTGGCATAACACGCAGGTGATTTTGGCGTGTCTGGCAGGTTGTTCCGTTGTGCTCGGCAGGTGGTTCAGGCATGGCCGTCACGTGGTTCCAGTCTGTCCAGGACGTGTTTCCAGCTTCTCCGGCAGGTGGTTCTGGTACGTCTGAGAGGTGGTTCCGCCATGGCTGGCAGGTGATTCCGGACCGTCCCCCAGGTGGTTCTGGCATAGCCAGCAGTTGATATTGGCCTGTCCGGCAGGTGGTTCCAGCGAGTCGAACAGGTGGCTCCGGCGTGCTCGGCAGGTGGTTCCGGTCTGTCCGGTAGGTGATTCCGGCGTGTCCGGCACGTGCTTCTGGCACGTCTGAGAGGTGGTTCCGGCATGCGCGGCAGGTGATTTCGGAGTGTACGCCAGGTGGTTCTGGCGTACCCGGCAGGTGATTTTGGCGTGTCCGGCAGATGTTTCTGGCGTGTCGAGCAGGTGGCTCCGGCATGCTCGGCAGGTGCTTCCGGCGTCTCCGGCACGTGGTTCTGGTGTGTCTGAGAGCTGGTTCCGGCATGTCCGGCAGATGATTCCGGAGTGTCCGCCTAGTGGTTCGGGCATACCCGGCTGGTGATTTGGGCATGTCAGGTAGGTGGTTCCGGTGAGTAGAGCAGGTGGCTCCGGCGTGCTCGGCAGGTTGTTCAGACGGGTCTGGCAGGTGTTTTCCGTCTGTTCGGGGTGTGGTTCCAGCATCTCATGCACATGGTTCTGGCACGTCTGAGAAGTGGTTCCGGCCGGCCCGACAGGTGTTTCCACAGTGTCCGCCAAGTGGTACTGGCGTAGTTGGCAGGTGATTTTGGCATGACCGGCAGGTGGTTCCAGCAAGCCCGGCAGGTGATTCCGAAGTGTTCCCCAACTGGTTGTGGCGTAGCCGGCAGGTGAATTTTGCGTGTCCGGCAGGTGGTTCTGGCGAGTCGAGCAGGTGGTTCCGGCGTGATCGGCAGGTGCTTCCGGGGTCATTGGCACGTGGTTCTGGCATATCTGAGAGGTGGTTCCGGCATGCCCGGCAGGTGATTCCGGAGTGTTCGCCAAGTGTTTCCGGCGTAGCCGGCAGGTGATTTTGCATGTCCAGCGGTCGTTCCGGCGGGTCGAGCCGGTGGTTCCGGCGTGTCCGGCAGGTGGTTCCGGTCTGTCCAGCAGGTGGTTCTGTGATGTCTGGCACGAGGTTCAGTCTGAGAGGCTGTGCCGGCATGCCCCTCACGTGATTCCGGCTTGTCCCCGAAGTGGTGCTGGTGTAGCGGGCAGGTGATTTTGGCGTGTCTGGCAGGTGTTCCAGGCGAGTTGAGCAGGTGGTTGCGACGTGCTCGGCAGGTGCTTCCGGTGTCTCCGGCACGTGTTTCTGGCACATCTGACTGGTGGTTCCGGCATGCCCAAAAGTTGATTCCGGTCTGTCCGGTAGGTGGTTCCGGCGTGCACGGCACGTGGTTGTTTTACGTGTCAGAGGTGGTTGCGTATGCCCAACAGGTGATTCTGGACTGTCCGCCACGTGCTTCTGGCACGTCTGAGAGGTGGTTCCAACATGCCCGGCAGGTCATTTCGGAGAGTCGTCCAAGTGGTTCTGGCGTATCCCGCAGGTGATTTTGGCGTGTCCGGCAGGTGGTTCCGCCGTGCTCGGCAGGTGGTTCAGGCATGGCCGTCACGTGGTTCCAGTGTGTCCAGGACGTATTTACAGCTTCTCCGGCAGGTGGTTCTGGTACGTCTGAGAGGTGGTTCCGCCATGGCTGGCAGGTGATCCCGGACTGTCCCCCAGGTGGTTCTGGCATAGCCAGCAGTTGATATTGGCCTGTCCGGCAGGTGTTTCCAATGAGTCGAACAGGTGGCTCCGGCGTTCTTGGCAGGTGGTTCCGGTCTGTCCGGTAGGTGTTTCCGGCGTGTCTGGCACGTGCTTCCGGCACGTCTGAAAGGTGGTTCCGGCATGCGCGACAGGTGATTCCGGAGTGTCCGCCAGGTGGTTCTGGCATACCCGGCAGGTGATTTTGGCGTGTCCGGCAGGTGTTTCTGGCGAGTCGAGCAGGTGGCTCCGGCATGCTCGGCAGGTGCTTCCGGCGTCTCCGGCACGTGGTTCTGGTGTGTCTGAGAGCTGGTTCCGGCATGTCCGGCAGATGATTCCGGAGTGTCCGCCAAGTGGTTCTGGCATACCCGGCTGGTGATTTGGGCATGTCAGGTAGGTGGCTCCAGCATGCTCGGCAGGTTGTTCAGACGGGTCTGGCAGGTGTTTTCCGTCTGTTCGGGGTGTGGTTCCAGCATCTCATGCACATGGTTCTGGCACGTCTGAGATGTGGTTCCGGCCGGCTCGACAGGTGTTTCCACAGTGTCCGCCAAGTGGTACTGGCGTAGTTGGCAGGTGATTTTGGCATGACCGGCAGGTGGTTCCAGCAAGCCCGGCAGGTGATTCCAAAGTGTTCCCCAACTGGTTGTGGCGTAGCCGGCAGTTGATTTTTGCGTGTCCGGCAGGTGGTTCTGGCAAGTCGAGCAGGTGGTTCCGGCGTGCTCGGATGTTGCTTCCGGGCTCATTGGCACGGGGTTCTGGCATGTCTGAGAGGTGGTTCCTGCATGCCCGGCAAGTGATTCCGGAGTGTTCGCCAAGTGGTTCTGGCATAGTCGGCAGGTGATTTTGGCATGTCCGGCAGGTGGTTCAGGTGAGTTGAGCAGGTGGTTCCAACGTGCTTGGCAGGTGCTTCCGGCGTCTCCGGCACGTGTTTCTGGCACATCTGACAGGTGGTTCCGGCATGCCCGAAAGGTGATTCCGGTCTGTCCGGTAGGTGGTTCCAGCCTGCACGGCATGTGGTTCTGGTACGTCTCAGAGGTGGTTGCGCATGCCCAACAGGTGATTCCGGACTGTCCGCCACATGGTTCTGGCACGTCTGAGAGGTGGTTCCGGCATGCCTGGCAGGTCATCGCAGAGAGTCCTCCAAGTGGTTCTGGCATAACACGCAGGTGATTTTGGCGTGTCTGGCTGGTTGTTCCGTTGTGCTTGGCAGGTGGTTCAGGCTTGGCCGGCAGGTGGTTCCAGACTGTCCAGGACGTGTTTCCAGCTTCTCCGGCAGGTGGTTCTGATACGTCTGAGAGGTGGTTCCGCCATGGCTGGCAGGTGATTCCGGACCGTCCCCCAGGTGGTTCTGGCATAGCCAGCAGTTGCTATTGGCCTGTCCGGCAGGTGGTTCCAGCGAGTCGAACAGGTGGCTCCGGCGTGCTCGGCAGGTGGTTCCGGTCTGTCCGGTAGGTGATTCCGGCGTGTCCGGCACGTGCTTCCGGCACGTCTGAGAGGTGGTTCCGGCATGCGCGACAGGTGATTTCGGAGTGTCCGCCAGTTGGTTCTGGCGTAGCCGGCAGGTGATTTTGGCGTGTCCGGCAGGTGTTTCTGGCGAGTCGAGCAGGTGGCTCCGGCATGCTCGGCAGGTGCTTCCGGCGTCTCCGGCACGTGGTTCTGGTGCGTCTGAGAGCTGGTTCCTTCATGTCCGGCAGATGATTCCGGAGTGTCTGCCAAGTGGTTCTGGCATACCCAGCAGGTGATTTTGGCGTCTCAGGGAGGTGGTACCGGTGAGTCGAGCAGGTGGTTCCGGCGTGCTCAGCAGGTGGTTCAGGCGGTTCTGGCAGGTGGTATCCGTCTGTTCGGGGTGTGGTTCCAGCATCTCATGAACACGTTTCTGGCACGTCTGAGATGTGGTTCCAGCCGGCCCGACAGGTGTTTCCGCAGTGTCCGCCAAGCGGTTCTGGCGTAGTTGGCAGTTGATTTTGGCATGACTGGCAGCTGGTTCCAGCAAGCCTGGCACGTGACTCCAAAGTGTTCACCAACTGGTTGTGGCGTAGCCGGCAGGTGATTTTTGCGTGATCGGCAGGTGGTTCTGGTGAGTCGAGCAGGTGGTTCCGGCGTGCTCGGCTGGTGCTTCCGGGGTCATTGGCACGGGGTTCTGGCATGTCTGAGAGGTGGTTCCTGCATGCCCGGCAAGTGATTCCGGAGTGTTCGCCAAGTGGTTCTGGCATAGTCGGCAGGTGATTTTGGCATGTCCGGCAGGTGGTTCAGGCGAGTTGAGCAGGTGGTTCCAACGTGCTTGGCAGGTGCTTCCGGCGTCTCCGGCACGTGATTCTGGCACATCTGACAGGTGGTTCCGGCATGCCCGAAAGGTGATTCCGGTCTGTCCGGTAGGTGGTTCCAGCCTGCACGGCATGTGGTTCTGGTACGTCTCAGAGGTGGTTGCGCATGCCCAACAGTTGATTCCGGACTGTCCGCCACATGGTTCTGGCTCGTCTGAGAGGTGGTTCCGGCATGCCCGGCAGGTCATCCCAGAGAGTCCTCCAAGTGGTTCTGGCATAACACGCAGGTCAATTTGGCGTGCGTGGCAGGTTTTTCCGTTGTGCTTGGCAGGTGGTTCAGGCTTGGCCGGCAGGTGGTTCCAGACTGTCCAGGACGTGTTTCCAGCTTCTCCGGCAGGTGGTTCTGGTTCGTCTGAGAGGTGGTTCCGGCATGGCTGGCAGGTGATTCCGGACCGTCCCCCAGGTGGTTCTGGCATAGCCAGCAGTTGATATTGGCCTGTCCGGAAGGTGGTTCCAGCGAGTCGAACAGGTGGCTCCGGCGTGCTCGGCAGGTGGTTCCGGTCTGTCCGGTAGGTGATTCCGGCGTGTCCGGCACGTGCTTCCGGCACGTCTGAGAGGTGGTTCCGGCATGCGCGACAGGTGATTCCGGAGTGTCCGCCAGGTGGTTCTGGCGTACCCGGCAGGTGATTTTGGCGTGTCCGGCAGGTGTTTCTGGCGAGTCGAGCAGGTGGCTCCGGCATGCTCGGCAGGTGCTTCCGGCGTCTCCGGCACGTGGTTCTGGTGTGTCTGAGAGCTGGTTCCGGCATGTCCGGCAGATGATTCCGGAGTGTCCGCCAAGTGGTTCTGGCCTACCCGGCTGGTGATTTTGGCATGTCAGGTAGGTGGTTCCGGCGAGTCGAGCATATGGCTCCGGCGAGCTCGGCAGGTTGTTCAGACGGGTCTGGCAGGTGTTTTCCGTCTGTTCGGGGTGTGGTTCCAGCATCTCATGCACATGGTTCTGGCACGTCTGAGATGTGGTTCCTGCCGGCCCGACAGGTGTTTCCACAGTGTCCGCCAAGTGGTACTGGCGTTGTTGGCAGGTGATTTTGGCATGACCGGCAGGTGGTTCTAGCAAGCCCGGCAGGTGATTCCGAAGTGTTCGCCAACTGGTTGTGGCGTAGCCGGCAGGTGATTTCTGCGTGTCCGGCAGGTGGTTCTGGCGAGTCGAGCAGGTGTGTCCGGCGTGCTCGGCAGGTGCTTCCGGGGTCATTGGCACGTGGTTCTGGCATATCTGAGAGGTGGTTCCGGCATGCCCGGCAGGTGATTCCGGAGTGTTCGCCAAGTGTTTCCGGCGTAGCCGGCAGGTGATTTTGCATGTCCAGCGGTCGTTCCGGCGGGTCGAGCCGGTGGTTCCGGCGTGTCCGGCAGGTGGTTCCGGTCTGTCCGGCAGGTGGTTCTGTGGTGTCCGGCACGAGGTTCAGTCTGAGAGGCTGTGCCGGCATGCCCCTCACGTGATTCCGGCTTGTCCCCGAAGTGGTGCTGGCGTAGCGGGCAGGTGATTTTGGCGTGTCCGGCAGGTGTTTCAGGCGAGTTGAGCAGGTGGTTGCGACGTGCTCGGCATGTGCTTCTGGCGTCTCCGGCACGTGTTTCTGGCACATCTGACTGGTGGTTCCGGCATGCCCAAAAGTTGATTCCGGTCTGTCCGGTAGGTGGCTCCGGCGTGCACGGCACGTGGTTCTGGTACGTGTCAGAGGTGGTTGCGTATGCCCAACAGGTGATTCCAGACTGTCCGCCACGTGCTTCTGGCACGTCTGAGAGGTGGTTCCAACATGCCCGGCAGGTCATTTCGGAGAGTCGCCCAAGTGGTTCTGGCGTAGCCCGCAGGTGATTTTGGCGTGTCCGGCAGGTGGTTCCGCCGTGCTCGGCAGGTGGTTCAGGCATGGCCGTCACGTGGTTCCAGTCTGTCCAGGACGTGTTTCCAGCTTCTCCGGCAGGTGGTTCTGGTACGTCTGAGAGGTGGTTCCAGCCGGCCCGACAGGTGTTTCCGCAGTGTCCGCCAAGCGGTTCTGGCGTAGTTGGCAGTTGATTTTGGCATGACTGGCAGCTGGTTCCAGCAAGCCTGGCACGTGACTCCAAAGTGTTCACCAACTGGTTGTGGCGTAGCCGGCAGGTGATTTTTGCGTGATCGGCAGGTGGTTCTGGTGAGTCGAGCAGGTGGTTCCGGCGTGCTCGGCTGGTGCTTCCGGGGTCATTGGCACGGGGTTCTGGCATGTCTGAGAGGTGGTTCCTGCATGCCCGGCAAGTGATTCCGGAGTGTTCGCCAAGTGGTTCTGGCATAGTCGGCAGGTGATTTTGGCATGTCCGGCAGGTGGTTCAGGCGAGTTGAGCAGGTGGTTCCAACGTGCTTGGCAGGTGCTTCCGGCGTCTCCGGCACGTGATTCTGGCACATCTGACAGGTGGTTCCGGCATGCCCGAAAGGTGATTCCGGTCTGTCCGGTAGGTGGTTCCAGCCTGCACGGCATGTGGTTCTGGTACGTCTCAGAGGTGGTTGCGCATGCCCAACAGTTGATTCCGGACTGTCCGCCACATGGTTCTGGCTCGTCTGAGAGGTGGTTCCGGCATGCCCGGCAGGTCATCCCAGAGAGTCCTCCAAGTGGTTCTGGCATAACACGCAGGTCAATTTGGCGTGCGTGGCAGGTTTTTCCGTTGTGCTTGGCAGGTGGTTCAGGCTTGGCCGGCAGGTGGTTCCAGACTGTCCAGGACGTGTTTCCAGCTTCTCCGGCAGGTGGTTCTGGTTCGTCTGAGAGGTGGTTCCTGCATGCCCGGCAAGTGATTCCGGAGTGTTCGCCAACTGGTTCTGGCATAGTCGGCAGGTGATTTTGGCATGTGCGGCAGGTGGTTCAGGCGAGTTGAGCAGGTGGTTCCAACGTGCTTGGCAGGTGCTTCCGGCGTCTCCAGCACGTGTTTCTGCCACATCTGACAGGTGGTTCCGGCATGCCCGGCAGGTGATTCCGGAGTGTTCGCCAAGTGTTTCGGGCGTAGCCGGCAGGTGATTTTGCATGTCAGCGGTCGTTCCGGCGGGTCGAGCCGGTGGTCCCGGCGTGTCCGTCAGGTGGTTCCGGTCTGTCCGGCAGGTGGTTCTGTGGTGTCCGGCACGAGGTTCAGTCTGAGAGGCTGTGCCGGCATGCCCCTCACGTGATTCTGGATTGTCCCCGTAGTGGTGCTGGTGAGCGGGCAGGTGATTTTGGAGTGTCCAGCAGGTGGTTCAGGCGAGTTGAGCAGGTGGTTGAGACGTGCTCGGCAGGTGCTTCCGGCGTCTCCGGCACGTGTTTCTGGCACATCTGACTGGTGGTTCCGGCATGCCCAAAAGTTGATTCCGGTCTGTCCGGTAGGTGGTTCCGGCGTGCACGGCACGTGGTTCTGGTACGTCTCAGAGGTGGTTGCGTATGCCCAACAGGTGATTCCGGACTGTCCGCCACGTGCTTCTGGCACGTCTGAGAGGTGGTTCCAACATGCCCGGCAGGTCATTTCGGAGAGTCGTCCAAGTGGTTCTGGCGTAGCCCGCCGGTGATTTTGGCGTGTCCGGCAGTGGGTTCCGCCGTGCTCGGCAGGTCGTTCAGGCATGGCCGTCACGTCGTTCCAGTCTGTCCAGGACGTGTTTCCAGCTTCTCCTGCAGGTGGTTCTGGTACGTCTGAGAGGTGGTTCCGCCATGGCTGGCAGGTGATTCCTGACCGTCCCCCAGGTGGTTCTGGCATAGCCGCAGTTAATATTGGCCTGTCCGGCAGGTGGTTCAGGCGAGTTGAGCAGGTGGCTCCGGAATGCTCGGCAGGTGCTTCCGGCGTCTCCGGCACGTGGTTCTGGTGTGTCTGAGAGCTGGTTCCAGCATGTCCGGCAGATGATTCCGGAGTGTACGCCAAGTGGTTCTGGCATACCCGGCTGGTGATTTGGGCATGTCAGGTAGTTGGTTCCGGCGAGTCGAGCCAGTGGCTCCGGCGTGCTCGGCAGGTTGTTCAGACGGGTCTGGCAGGTGTTTTCTGTCTGTTCGGGGTGTGGTTCCAGCATCTCATGCACATGGTTCTGGCACGTCTGAGATCTGGTTCCGGCCGGCCCGACGGGTGTTTCCACAGTGTCCGCCAAGTGGTACTGGCGTAGTTGGCAGGTGATTTTGGCATGACCGGCAGGTGGTTCCAGCAAGCCCGGCAGGTGATTCCGAAGTGTTCCCCAACTGGTTGTGGCGTAGCCGGCAGGTGATTTTTGCGTGTCCGGCAGGTGGTTCTGGCGAGTCGAGCAGGTGGTTCCGGCGTGATCGGCTGGTGCTTCCGGGGTCATTGGCACGTGGTTCTGGCATATCTGAGAGGTGGTTCCGGCATGCCCGGCAGGTGATTCCGGAGTGTTCGCCAAGTGTTTCCGGCGTAGCCGGCAGGTGATTTTGCATGTCCAGCGGTCGTTCCGGCGGGTCGAGCCGGTGGCTCCGGCGTGTCCGGCAGGTGGTTCCGGTCTGTCCGGCAGGTGGTTCAATGGTGTCTGGACCAGGTTCAGTCTGAGAGGCTGTGCCGGCATGCCCCTCACGTGATTCCGGCTTGTCCCCGAAGTGGTGCTGGTGTAGCGGGCCGGTGATTTTGGCGTGTCCGGCAGGTGGTTCAGGCGAGTTGAACAGGTGGTTGCGACGTGCTCGGCAGGTGCTTCCGGCGTCTCCGGCACGTGTTTCTGGCACATCTGACTGGTGGTTCCGGCATGCCCAAAAGTTGATTCCGGTCTGTCCGGTAGGTGGTTCCGGCGTGCACGGCACGCGGTTCTGGTACGTCTCAGAAGTGGTTGCATATGCCCAACAGGTGATTCTGGACTGTCCGCCAAGTGCTTCTGGCACGTCTGAGAGGTGGTTCCAACATGCCCGGCAGGTCATTTCGGAGAGTCGTCCAAGTGGTTCTGGGGTAGCCCAAAGGTGATTTTGGCGTGTCCGGCAGGGGTTTCCGCCGTGCTCGGCAGGTCGTTCAGGCATGGCCGTCACGTGGTTCCAGTGTGTCCAGGACGTGTTTCCAGCTTCTCCGGCAGGTGGTTCTGGTACGTCTGAGAGGTGGTTCCGCCATGGCTGGCAGGTGATCCCGGACTGTCCCCCAGGTGGTTCTGGCATAGCCAGCAGTTGATATTGGCCTGTCCGGCAGGTGGTTCCAGCGAGTCGAACAGGTGGCTCCGGCGTTCTTGGCAGGTGGTTCCGGTCTGTCCGGTAGGTGTTTCCGGCGTGTCCAGCACGTGCTTCCGGCACATCTGAGAGGTGGTTCCGGCATGCGCGGCAGGTGATTCCGTAGTGTCCGCCAGGTGGTTCTGGCGTACCCGGCAGGTGATTTTGGCGTGTCCGGCAGGTGTTTCTGGCGAGTCGAGCAGGTGGCTCCGGCATGCTCAGCAGGTGGTTCAGGCGATTCTGGCAGGTGGTATCCGTCTGTTCGGGGTGTGGTTCCAGCATCTCATGAACACGTTTCTGGCACGTCTGACATGTGGTTCCAGCCGGCCCGACAGGTGTTTCCACAGTGTCCGCCAAGCGGTTCTGGCGTAGTTGGTAGGTGATTTTGGCATGACTGGCAGGTGGTTCCAGCAAGCCTGGCAGGTGATTCCAAAGTGTTCACCAACTGGTTGTGGCGTAGCCAGCAGGTGATTTTTGCGTGATCGGCAGGTGGTTCTGGCGAGTCGAGCAGGTGGTTCCTGCGTGCTCGGCTGGTGCTTCCGGGGTCATTGGCACGGGGTTCTGGCATGTCTGATAGGTGGTTCCTGCATGCCCGGCAAGTGATTCCGGAGTGTTCGCCAAGTGGTTCTGGCATAGTCGGCACGTGATTTTGGCATGTCCCGCAGGTGGTTCCAACGTGCTTGGCAGGTGCTTCCGGCGTCTCCGGCACGTGTTTCTGGCACATCTGACAGGTGGTTCCGGCATGCCCGAAAGGTGATTCCGGTCTGTCCGGTAGGTGGTTCCAGCCTGCACGGCATGTGGTTCAGTTACGAGTCAGAGGTGGTTGCGCATGCCCAACACGTGATTCCGGACTGTCCGCCACATGGTTCTGGCACGTCTGAGAAGTGGTTCCGGCATGCCCGGGAGGTCATCCCAAAGAGTCCTCCAAGTGGTTCTGGCATAGCCCGCAGGTGATTTTGGCGTGTCCGGCAGGTGGTTCCGCCGTGCTCGGCAGGTCGTTCAGGCATGGCCGTCACGTGGTTCCAGTGTGTCCAGGACGTGTTTCCAGCTTTTCCGGCAGGTGGTTCTGGTACGTCTGAGAGGTGGTTCCGCCATGGCTGGCAGGTGATCCCGGACTGTCCCCCAGGTGGTTCTGGCATAGCCAGCAGTTCACATAGGCCTGTCCGGCAGGTGTTTCCAGCGAGTCGAACAGGTGGCTCCGGCGTTCTTGGCAGGTGGTTCAGGTCTGTCCGGTAGGTGTTTCCGGCGTGTCTGGCACGTGCTTCTGGCACGTCTGAGAGGTGGTTCCGGCATGCGCGGCAGGTGATTCCGTAGTGTCCGCCAGGTGGTTCTGGCATACCCGGCAGGTGATATTGGCGTGTCCGGCAGGTGTTTCTGGCGAGTCGAGCAGGTGGCTCCGGCATGCTCGGCAGGTGCTTCCGGCGTCTCCGGCACGTGGTTCTGGTGTGTCTGAGAGCTGGTTCCGGCATGTCCGGCAGATGATTCCGGAGTGTCCGCCAAGTGGTTCTGGCATACCCGGCTGTTGATTTCGGCATGTCAGGTAGGTGGTTCCTGCGAGTCGAGCAGGTGGCTCCGGCGTGCTCGGCAGGTTAAGACGGGTCTGGCAGGTGGTATCCGTCTGTTCGGGGTGTGGTTCCAGCATCTCATGCACATGGTTCTGGCACGTCTGAGATGTGGTTCCGGCCGGCCCGACAGGTGTCTCCACAGTGTCCACCAAGTGGTACGGGCGTAGTTGGCAGGTGATTTTGGCATGACCGGCAGGTGGTTCCAGCAAGCCCGGCAGGTGATTCCGAAGTGTTCCCCAACTGGTTGTGGCGTAGCCGGCAGGTGATTTTTGCGTGTCCGGCAGGTGGTTCTGGCGAGTCGAGCAGGTGGTTCCGGCGTGCTCGGCAGGTGCTTCCGGGGTCATTGGCACGTGGTTCTGGCATATCTGAGAGGTGGTTCCGGCATGCCCGGCAGGTGATTCCGGAGTGTTCGGCAAGTGTTCCCGGCGCAGCCGGCAGGTGATTTTGCATGTCCAGCGGTCGTTCCGGCGGGTCGAGCCGGTGGTTCCGGCGTGTGCGGCAGGTGGTTCCGGTCTGTCCGGCAGGTGGTTCTGTGGTGTCCGGCACGAGGTTCAGTGTGAGAGGCTGTGCCGGCATGCCCCTCACGTGATTCCGGCTTGTCCCCGAAGTGGTGCTGGTGTAGCGGGCAGGTGATTTTGGCGTGTCCGGCAGGTGGTTCAGGCGAGTTGAGCAGGTGGTTGCGACGTGCTCGGCAGGTGCTTCCGGCGTCTCCGGCACGTGTTTCTGGCACATCTGACTGGTGGTTCCAGCATGCCCAAGAGTTGATTCCGGTCTGTCCGGTAGGTGGTTCCGGCGTGCACGGCACGTGGTTCTGGTACGTGTCAGAGGTGGTTGCGTATGCCCAACAGGTGATTCCGGACTGTCCGCCACGTGCTTCTGGCACGTCTGAGAGGTGGTTCCAACATGCCCGGCAGGTCATTTCGGAGATTCGTCCAAGTGGTTCTGGCGTAGCCCGCAGGTGATTTTGGCGTGTCCGGCAGGTGGTTCCGCCGTGCTCGGCAGGTGGTTCAGGCATGGCCGTCACGTGGTTCCAGTCTGTCCAGGACGTGTTTCCAGCTTCTCCGGCAGGTGGTTCTGGTACGTCTGAGAGGTGGTTCCGCCATGGCTGGCAGGTGATCCCGGACTGTCCCCCAGGTGGTTCTGGCATAGCCAGCAGTTGATATTGGCCTGTCCGGCAGGTGTTTCCAATGAGTCGAACAGGTGGCTCCGGCGTTCTTGGCAGGTGGTTCCGGTCTGTCCGGTAGGTGTTTCCGGCGTGTCTGGCACGTGCTTCCGGCACGTCTGAAAGGTGGTTCCGGCATGCGCGACAGGTGATTCCGGAGTGTCCGCCAGGTGGTTCTGGCATACCCGGCAGGTGATTTTGGCGTGTCCGGCAGGTGTTTCTGGCGAGTCGTGCAGGTGGCTCCGGCATGCTCGGCAGGTGCTTCCGGCGTCTCCGGCACGTGGTTCTGGTGTGTCTGAGAGCTGGTTCCGGCATGTCCGGCAGATGATTCCGGAGTGTCCGCCAAGTGGTTCTGGCATACCCGGCTGGTGATTTGGGCATGTCAGGTAGGTGGCTCCAGCATGCTCGGCAGGTTGTTCAGACGGGTCTGGCAGGTGTTTTCCGTCTGTTCGGGGTGTGGTTCCAGCATCTCATGCACATGGTTCTGGCACGTCTGAGATGTGGTTCCGGCCGGCTCGACAGGTGTTTCCACAGTGTCCGCCAAGTGGTACTGGCGTAGTTGGCAGGTGATTTTGGCATGACCGGCAGGTGGTTCCAGCAAGCCCGGCAGGTGATTCCAAAGTGTTCCCCAACTGGTTGTGGCGTAGCCGGCAGTTGATTTTTGCGTGTCCGGCAGGTGGTTCTGGCAAGTCGAGCAGGTGGTTCCGGCGTGCTCGGATGTTGCTTCCGGGCTCATTGGCACGGGGTTCTGGCATGTCTGAGAGGTGGTTCCTGCATGCCCGGCAAGTGATTCCGGAGTGTTCGCCAAGTGGTTCTGGCATAGTCGGCAGGTGATTTTGGCATGTCCGGCAGGTGGTTCAGGTGAGTTGAGCAGGTGGTTCCAACGTGCTTGGCAGGTGCTTCCGGCGTCTCCGGCACGTGTTTCTGGCACATCTGACAGGTGGTTCCGGCATGCCCGAAAGGTGATTCCGGTCTGTCCGGTAGGTGGTTCCAGCCTGCACGGCATGTGGTTCTGGTACGTCTCAGAGGTGGTTGCGCATGCCCAACAGGTGATTCCGGACTGTCCGCCACATGGTTCTGGCACGTCTGAGAGGTGGTTCCGGCATGCCCGGCAGGTCATCGCAGAGAGTCCTCCAAGTGGTTCTGGCATAACACGCAGGTGATTTTGGCGTGTCTGGCAGGTTGTTCCGTTGTGCTTGGCAGGTGGTTCAGGCTTGGCCGGCAGGTGGTTCCAGACTGTCCAGGACGTGTTTCCAGCTTCTCCGGCAGGTGGTTCTGGTACGTCTGAGAGGTGGTTCCGCCATGGCTGGCAGGTGATTCCGGACCGTCCCCCAGGTGGTTCTGGCATAGCCAGCAGTTGCTATTGGCCTGTCCGGCAGGTGGTTCCAGCGAGTCGAACAGGTGGCTCCGGCCTGCTCGGCAGGTGGTTCCGGTCTGTCCGGTAGGTGATTCCGGCGTTTCCGGCACGTGCTTCCGGCACGTCTGAGAGGTGGTTCCGGCATGCGCGACAGGTGATTTCGGAGTGTCCGCCAGTTGGTTCTGGCGTAGCCGGCAGGTGATTTTGGCGTGTCCGGCAGGTGTTTCTGGCGAGTCGAGCAGGTGGCTCCGGCATGCTCGGCAGGTGCTTCCGGCGTCTCCGGCACGTGGTTCTGGTGCGTCTGAGAGCTGGTTCCTTCATGTCCGGCAGATGATTCCGGAGTGTCCGCCAAGTGGTTCTGGCATACCCAGCAGGTGATTTTGGCGTGTCAGGGAGGTGGTACCGGTGAGTCGAGCAGGTGGTTCCGGCGTGCTCAGCAGGTGGTTCAGGCGGTTCTGGCAGGTGGTATCCGTCTGTTCGGGGTGTGGTTCCAGCATCTCATGAACACGTTTCTGGCACGTCTGAGATGTGGTTCCAGCCGGCCCGACAGGTGTTTCCGCAGTGTCCGCCAAGCGGTTCTGGCGTAGTTGGCAGTTGATTTTGGCATGACTGGCAGCTGGTTCCAGCAAGCCTGGCACGTGACTCCAAAGTGTTCACCAACTGGTTGTGGCGTAGCCGGCAGGTGATTTTTGCGTGATCGGCAGGTGGTTCTGGTGAGTCGAGCAGGTGGTTCCGGCGTGCTCGGCTGGTGCTTCCGGGGTCATTGGCACGGGGTTCTGGCATGTCTGAGAGGTGGTTCCTGCATGCCCGGCAAGTGATTCCGGAGTGTTCGCCAAGTGGTTCTGGCATAGTCGGCAGGTGATTTTGGCATGTCCGGCAGGTGGTTCAGGCGAGTTGAGCAGGTGGTTCCAACGTGCTTGGCAGGTGCTTCCGGCGTCTCCGGCACGTGATTCTGGCACATCTGACAGGTGGTTCCGGCATGCCCGAAAGGTGATTCCGGTCTGTCCGGTAGGTGGTTCCAGCCTGCACGGCATGTGGTTCTGGTACGTCTCAGAGGTGGTTGCGCATGCCCAACAGTTGATTCCGGACTGTCCGCCACATGGTTCTGGCTCGTCTGAGAGGTGGTTCCGGCATGCCCGGCAGGTCATCCCAGAGAGTCCTCCAAGTGGTTCTGGCATAACACGCAGGTCAATTTGGCGTGCGTGGCAGGTTTTTCCGTTGTGCTTGGCAGGTGGTTCAGGCTTGGCCGGCAGGTGGTTCCAGACTGTCCAGGACGTGTTTCCAGCTTCTCCGGCAGGTGGTTCTGGTTCGTCTGAGAGGTGGTTCCGGCATGGCTGGCAGGTGATTCCGGACCGTCCCCCAGGTGGTTCTGGCATAGCCAGCAGTTGATATTGGCCTGTCCGGCAGGTGGTTCCAGCGAGTCGAACAGGTGGCTCCGGCGTGCTCGGAAGGTGGTTCCGGTCTGTCCGGTAGGTGATTCTGGCGTGTCCGGCACGTGCTTCCGGCACGTCTGAGAGGTGGTTCCGGCATGCGCGACAGGTGATTTCGGAGTGTCCGCCAGGTGGTTCTGGCGTACCCGGCAGGTGATTTTGGCGTGTCTGGCAGGTGTTTCTGGCGAGTCGAGCAGGTGGCTCCGGCATGCTCGGCAGGTGCTTCCGGCGTCTCCGGCACTTGGTTCTGGTGTGTCTGAGAGCTGGTTCCGGCATGTCCGGCAGATGATTCCGGAATGTCCGCCAAGTGGTTCTGGCATACACAGCAGCTGATTTTGGCGTGTCAGGGAGGTGGTACCGGTGAGTCGAGCAGGTGGTTCCGGCGTGCTCAGCAGGTGGTTCAGGCGGTTCTGGCAGGTGGTATCCGTCTGTTCGGGGTGTGGTTCCAGCATCTCATGAACACGTTTCTGGCACGTCTGAGATGTGGTTCCAGCCGGCCTGACAGGTGTTTCCGCAGTGTCCGCCAAGCGGTTCTGGCGTAGTTGGCAGTTGATTTTGGCATGACCGGCAGGTGGTTCCAGCAAGCCCGGCAGGTGATTCCGAAGTGTTCCCCAACTGGTTGTGGCGTAGCCGGCAGGTGATTTTTGCGTGTCCGGCAGGTGGTTCTGGCGAGTCGAGCAGGTGGTTCCGGCGTGCTGGGCAGGTGCTTCCGGGGTCATTGGCACGTGGTTCTGGCATATCTGAGAGGTGGTTCCGGCATGCCCGGCAGGTGATTCCGGAGTGTTCGCCAAGTGTTTCCGGCGTAGCCGGCAGGTGATTTTGCATGTCCAGCGGTCGTTCCGGCGGGTCGAGCCGGTGGTTCCGGCGTGTCCGGCAGGTGGTTCCGGTCTGTCCGGCAGGTGGTTCTGTGGTGTCCGGCACGAGGTTCAGTCTGAGAGGCTGTGCCGGCATGCCCCTCACGTGATTCCGGCTTGTCCCCGAAGTGGTGCTAGTGTAGCGGGCAGGTGATTTTGGCGTGTCCGGCAGGTGGTTCAGGCGAGTTGAGCAGGTGGTTGCGACGTGCTCGGCATGTGCTTCTGGCGTCTCCGGCACGTGTTTCTGCCACATCTGACAGGTGGTTCCGGCATGCCCGAAAGGTGATTCCGGTCTGTCCAGTATGTGGTTCCAGCCTGCACGGCATGTGGTTCTGGTACGTCTCAGAGGTGGTTGCGCATGCCCAACAGGTGATTCCGGACTGTCCGCCACATGGTTCTGGCACGTCTGATAGGTGGTTCCGGCATGCCCGGCAGGTCATCCGAGAGAGTCCTCCAAGTGGTTCTGGCATAACACGCAGGTGATTTTGGCGTGTCTGGCAGGTTGTTCCGTTGTGCTCGGCAGGTGGTTCAGGCATGGCCGTCACGTGGTTCCAGTCTGTCCAGGACGTGTTTCCAGCTTCTCCGGCAGGTGGTTCTGGTACGTCTGAGAGGTGGTTCCGCCATGGCTGGCAGGTGATTCCGGACCGTCCCACATGTGGTTCTGGCATAGCCAGCAGTTGATATTGGCCTGTCCGGCAGGTGGTTCCAGCGATTCGAACAGGTGGCTCCGGCGTGTTCGGCAGGTGGTTCCGCTCTGTCCGGTAGGTGTTTCCGGCGTGTCTGGCACGTGCTTCCGGCACGTCTGAGAGGTGGTTCCGGCATGCGCGGGAGGTGATTCCGTAGTGTCCGCCAGGTGGTTCTGGCGTACCCGGCAGGTGATTTTGGCGTGTCCGGCAGGTGTTTCTGGCGAGTCGAGCAGGTGGCTCCGGCATGCTCGGCAGGTGCTTCCGGCGTCTCCGGCACTTGGTTCTGGTGTGTCTGAGAGCTGGTTCCGGCATGTCCGGCAGATGATTCCGGAGTGTCCGCCAAGTGGTTCTGGCATACCCAGCAGGTGATTTTCGCGTGTCAGGGAGGTGGTACCGGTGAGTCGAGCAGGTGGTTTCGGCGTGCTCAGCAGCTGGTTCAGGCGGTTCTGGCAGGTGGTATCCGTCTGTTCGGGGTGTGGTTCCAGCATCTCATGAACACGTTTCTGGCACGTCTGAGATGTGGTTCCAGCCGGCCCGACAGGTGTTTCCGCAGTGTCCGCCAAGCGGTTCTGGCGTAGTTGGCAGGTGATTTTGGCATGACCGGCAGGTGGTTCCAGCAAGCCTTGCAGGTGATTCCAAAGTGTTCACCAAATGGTTGTGGCGTAGCCGGCAGGTGATTTTTGCGTGATCGGCAGGTGGTTCTGGCGAGTCGAGCAGGTGGTTCCGGCGTGCTCGGCTGGTGCTTCCGGGGTCATTGGCACGGGGTTCTGGCATGTCTGAGAGGTGGTTCCTGCATGCCCGGCAAGTGATTCCGGAGTGTTCGCCAACTGGTTCTGGCATAGTCGGCAGGTGATTTTGGCATGTCCGGCAGGTGGTTCAGGCGAGTTGAGCAGGTGGTTCCAACGTGCTTGGCAGGTGCTTCCGGCGTCTCCAGCACGTGTTTCTGCCACATCTGACAGGTGGTTCCGGCATGCCCGGCAGGTGATTCCGGAGTGTTCGCCAAGTGTTTCGGGCGTAGCCGGCAGGTGATTTTGCATGTCCAGCGGTCGTTCCGGCGGGTCGAGCCGGTGGTCCCGGCGTGTCCGTCAGGTGGTTCCGGTCTGTCCGGCAGGTGGTTCTGTGGTGTCCGGCACGAGGTTCAGTCTGAGAGGCTGTGCCGGCATGCCCTCACGTGATTCTGGATTGTCCCCGTAGTGGTGCTGGTGAGCGGGCAGGTGATTTTGGAGTGTCCAGCAGGTGGTTCAGGCGAGTTGAGCAGGTGGTTGAGACGTGCTCGGCAGGTGCTTCCGGCGTCTCCGGCACGTGTTTCTGGCACATCTGACTGGTGGTTCCGGCATGCCCAAAAGTTGATTCCGGTCTGTCCGGTAGGTGGTTCCGGCGTGCACGGCACGTGGTTCTGGTACGTCTCAGAGGTGGTTGCGTATGCCCAACAGGTGATTCCGGACTGTCCGCCACGTGCTTCTGGCACGTCTGAGAGGTGGTTCCAACATGCCCGGCAGGTCATTTCGGAGAGTCGTCCAAGTGGTTCTGGCGTAGCCCGCCGGTGATTTTGGCGTGTCCGGCAGTGGGTTCCGCCGTGCTCGGCAGGTCGTTCAGGCATGGCCGTCACGTCGTTCCAGTCTGTCCAGGACGTGTTTCCAGCTTCTCCGGCAGGTGGTTCTGGTACGTCTGAGAGGTGGTTCCGCCATGGCTGGCAGGTGATTCCTGACCGTCCCCCAGGTGGTTCTGGCATAGCCAGCAGTTAATATTGGCCTGTCCGGCAGGTGGTTCAGGCGAGTTGAGCAGGTGGCTCCGGCATGCTCGGCAGGTGCTTCCGGCGTCTCCGGCACGTGGTTCTGGTGTGTCTGAGAGCTGGTTATGGCATGTCCGGCAGATGATTCCGGAGTGTACGCCAAGTGGTTCTGGCATACCCGGCTGGTGATTTGGGCATGTCAGGTAGTTGGTTCCGGCGAGTCGAGCCAGTGGCTCCGGCGTGCTCGGCAGGTTGTTCAGACGGGTCTGGCAGGTGTTTTCTGTCTGTTCGGGGTGTGGTTCCAGCATCTCATGCACATGGTTCTGGCACGTCTGAGATCTGGTTCCGGCCGGCCCGACAGGTGTTTCCACAGTGTCCGCCAAGTGGTACTGGCGTAGTTGGCAGGTGATTTTGGCATGACCGGCAGGTGGTTCCAGCAAGCCCGGCAGGTGATTCCGAAGTAGCTTCCCACCTGGTTGTGGCGTAGCCGGCAGGTGAATTTTGCGTGTTCGGCAGGTGGTGGGCGACTCGAGCAGGTGGTTCACTCTGTCGGCTGGTGCTTCCGGGGTCATTGGCCCGTGGTTCTGGCATATCTGAGAGGAGGTTCCGGCATGCCCGGCAGGTGATCCGGCTGTTCACCCAGCTGTTTCCGGCGTGCCGGCAGGTGGGTTTGCATGTCCAGCGTCTTCCGGCGGGTCGAGCCGGTGGATCCGGCATGTCGGCAGGTGGTTCCGTCCTCCGGCAGGGTGGTTCAATGGTGTCTGGCCAGGTTGAGTCTGGAGGCCAGTGCCGGCATCCCCCTCACGTATTCCGGCTGCCCCCAAGTGGTGGCTGGTGTGCGACCCAGTGATTTTGGCGTGTCCGGTAGGTGTTCCAGGCGAGTTGAGCAGGTGGTTGCGCTGTGCTCGGCAGGTGCTTCCGGCGTCTCCGGCACGTTTTTCTGGCACATCTGACTGGTGGTTCCGGCATGCCCAAAAGTTGATTCCGGTCTGTCCGGTAGGTGGTTCCGGCGTGCACGGCACGCGGTTCTGGTACGTCTCAGAAGTGGTTGCATATGCCCAACAGGTGATTCTGGACTGTCCGCCAAGTGCTTCTGGCACGTCTGAGAGGTGGTTCCAACATGCCCGGCAGGTCATTTCGGAGAGTCGTCCAAGTGGTTCTGGGGTAGCCCAAAGGTGATTTTGGCGTGTCCGGCAGGGGTTTCCGCCGTGCTCGGCAGGTCGTTCAGGCATGGCCGTCACGTGGTTCCAGTGTGTCCAGGACGTGTTTCCAGCTTCTCCGGCAGGTGGTTCTGGTACGTCTGAGAGGTGGTTCCGCCATGGCTGGCAGGTGATCCCGGACTGTCCCCCAGGTGGTTCTGGCATAGCCAGCAGTTGATATTGGCCTGTCCGGCAGGTGGTTCCAGCGAGTCGAACAGGGTGGCTCGGCGTTCTTGGCAGGTGCTTCCGGTCTGTCCGGTAGGTGTTTCCGGCGTGTCCAGCACGTGCTTCCGGCACATCTGAGAGGTGGTTCCGGCATGCGCGGCAGGTGATTCCGTAGTGTCCGCCAGGTGGTTCTGGCGTACCCGGCAGGTGATTTTGGCGTGTCCGGCAGGTGTTTCTGGCGAGTCGAGCAGGTGGCTCCGGCATGCTCAGCAGGTGGTTCAGGCGATTCTGGCAGGTGGTATCCGTCTGTTCGGGGTGTGGTTCCAGCATCTCATGAACACGTTTCTGGCACGTCTGACATGTGGTTCCAGCCGGCCCGACAGGTGTTTCCACAGTGTCCGCCAAGCGGTTCTGGCGTAGTTGGTAGGTGATTTTGGCATGACTGGCAGGTGGTTCCAGCAAGCCTGGCAGGTGATTCCGAAAGTGTTCACCAACTGGTTGTGGCGTAGCCAGCAGGTGATTTTTGCGTGATCGGCAGGTGGTTCTGGCGAGTCGAGCAGGTGGTTCCTGCGTGCTCGGCTGGTGCTTCCGGGGTCATTGGCACGGGGTTCTGGCATGTCTGATAGGTGGTTCCTGCATGCCCGGCAAGTGATTCCGGAGTGTTCGCCAAGTGGTTCTGGCATAGTCGGCACGTGATTTTGGCATGTCCCGCAGGTGGTTCCAACGTGCTTGGCAGGTGCTTCCGGCGTCTCCGGCACGTGTTTCTGGCACATCTGACAGGTGGTTCCGGCATGCCCGAAAGGTGATTCCGGTCTGTCCGGTAGGTGGTTCCAGCCTGCACGGCATGTGGTTCAGTTACGAGTCAGAGGTGGTTGCGCATGCCCAACACGTGATTCCGGACTGTCCGCCACATGGTTCTGGCACGTCTGAGAAGTGGTTCCGGCATGCCCGGGAGGTCATCCCAAAGAGTCCTCCAAGTGGTTCTGGCATAGCCCGCAGGTGATTTTGGCGTGTCCGGCAGGTGGTTCCGCCGTGCTCGGCAGGTCGTTCAGGCATGGCCGTCACGTGGTTCCAGTGTGTCCAGGACGTGTTTCCAGCTTTTCCGGCAGGTGGTTCTGGTACGTCTGAGAGGTGGTTCCGCCATGGCTGGCAGGTGATCCCGGACTGTCCCCCAGGTGGTTCTGGCATAGCCAGCAGTTCACATAGGCCTGTCCGGCAGGTGTTTCCAGCGAGTCGACAGGTGGCTCCGGCGTTCTTGGCAGGTGGTTCAGGTCTGTCCGGTAGGTGTTTCCGGCGTGTCTGGCACGTGCTTCTGGCACGTCTGAGAGGTGGTTCCGGCATGCGCGGCAGGTGATTCCGTAGTGTCCGCCAGGTGGTTCTGGCATACCCGGCAGGTGATATTGGCGTGTCCGGCAGGTGTTTCTGGCGAGTCGAGCAGGTGGCTCCGGCATGCTCGGCAGGTGCTTCCGGCGTCTCCGGCACGTGGTTCTGGTGTGTCTGAGAGCTGGTTCCGGCATGTCCGGCAGATGATTCCGGAGTGTCCGCCAAGTGGTTCTGGCATACCCGGCTGTTGATTTCGGCATGTCAGGTAGGTGGTTCCTGCGAGTCGAGCAGGTGGCTCCGGCGTGCTCGGCAGGTTAAGACGGGTCTGGCAGGTGGTATCCGTCTGTTCGGGGTGTGGTTCCAGCATCTCATGCACATGGTTCTGGCACGTCTGAGATGTGGTTCCGGCCGGCCCGACAGGTGTCTCCACAGTGTCC
>NW_027228027.1:0-17035 GCF_037783145.1 Equus przewalskii
GAAACTGCGTTTCACAGGCCTTTGGAAGAGATGTTCCCACTAGGCTGTAAGAGCACTGTGCAGAGCGAGTTGTTTCTTAGCTTCCCAAAGAGCTGGAAGCAAGATGCTGTGGGGCCCAACTCGCCCTTTGGAAAGAAGCCTGCACGTTGTGCCTTTCAGCTCTAGGGCAAAGTAGCACACCCAGAGCAGAAGTCCTACTTCAGCCAGATCAGGCCTGCAAAGAAACTGCGTTTCACAGGCCTTTGGAAGAGATGTTCCCGGTAGGCTGTAAGAGCACTGTGCAGAGCGAGTTGTTTCTTAGCTTCCCAAAGAGCTGGAAGCAAGATGCTGTGGGGCCCAACTCGCCCTTTGGAAAGAAGCCTGCACGTTGTGCCTTTCAGCTCTAGGGCAAAGTAGCACACCCAGAGCAGAAGTCCTACTTCAGCCAGATCAGGCCTGCAAAGAAACTGCGTTTCACAGGCCTTTGGAAGAGATGTTCCCGGTAGGCTGTAAGAGCACTGTGCAGAGCGAGTTGTTTCTCAGCTTCCCAAAGAGCTGGAAGCAAGATGCTGTGGGGCCCAACTCGCCCTTTGGAAAGAAGCCTGCACGTTGTGCCTTTCAGCTCTAGGGCAAAGTAGCACACCCAGAGCAGAAGTCCTACTTCAGCCAGATCAGGCCTGCAAAGAAACTGCGTTTCACAGGCCTTTGGAAGAGATGTTCCCGGTAGGCTGTAAGAGCACTGTGCAGAGCGAGTTGTTTCTTAGCTTCCCAAAGAGCTGGAAGCAAGATGCTGTGGGGCCCAACTCGCCCTTTGGAAAGAAGCCTGCACGTTGTGCCTTTCAGCTCTAGGGCAATGTAGCACACCCAGAGCAGAAGTCCTACTTCAGCCAGATCAGGCCTGCAAAGAAACTGCGTTTCACAGGCCTTTGGAAGAGATGTTCCCGGTAGGCTGTAAGAGCACTGTGCAGAGCGAGTTGTTTCTTAGCTTCCCAAAGAGCTGGAAGCAAGATGCTGTGGGGCCCAACTCGCCCTTTGGAAAGAAGCCTGCACGTTGTGCCTTTCAGCTCTAGGGCAAAGTAGCACACCCAGAGCAGAAGTCCTACTTCAGCCAGATCAGGCCTGCAAAGAAACTGCGTTTCACAGGCCTTTGGAAGAGATGTTCCCGGTAGGCTGTAAGAGCACTGTGCAGAGCGAGTTGTTTCTTAGCTTCCCAAAGAGCTGGAAGCAAGATGCTGTGGGGCCCAACTCGCCCTTTGGAAAGAAGCCTGCACGTTGTGCCTTTCAGCTCTAGGGCAAAGTAGCACACCCAGAGCAGAAGTCCTACTTCAGCCAGATCAGGCCTGCAAAGAAACTGCGTTTCACAGGCCTTTGGAAGAGATGTTCCCGGTAGGCTGTAAGAGCACTGTGCAGAGCGAGTTGTTTCTTAGCTTCCCAAAGAGCTGGAAGCAAGATGCTGTGGGGCCCAACTCGCCCTTTGGAAAGAAGCCTGCACGTTGTGCCTTTCAGCTCTAGGGCAAAGTAGCACACCCAGAGCAGAAGTCCTACTTCAGCCAGATCAGGCCTGCAAAGAAACTGCGTTTCACAGGCCTTTGGAAGAGATGTTCCCGGTAGGCTGTAAGAGCACTGTGCAGAGCGAGTTGTTTCTTAGCTTCCCAAAGAGCTGGAAGCAAGATGCTGTGGGGCCCAACTCGCCCTTTGGAAAGAAGCCTGCACGTTGTGCCTTTCAGCTCTAGGGCAAAGTAGCACACCCAGAGCAGAAGTCCTACTTCAGCCAGATCAGGCCTGCAAAGAAACTGCGTTTCACAGGCCTTTGGAAGAGATGTTCCCGTTAGGCTGTAAGAGCACTGTGCAGAGCGAGTTGTTTCTTAGCTTCCCAAAGAGCTGGAAGCAAGATGCTGTGGGGCCCAACTCGCCCTTTGGAAAGAAGCCTGCACGTTGTGCCTTTCAGCTCTAGGGCAAAGTAGCACACCCAGAGCAGAAGTCCTACTTCAGCCAGATCAGGCCTGCAAAGAAACTGCGTTTCACAGGCCTTTGGAAGAGATGTTCCCGGTAGGCTGTAAGAGCACTGTGCAGAGCGAGTTGTTTCTTAGCTTCCCAAAGAGCTGGAAGCAAGATGCTGTGGGGCCCAACTCGCCCTTTGGAAAGAAGCCTGCACGTTGTGCCTTTCAGCTCTAGGGCAAAGTAGCACACCCAGAGCAGAAGTCCTACTTCAGCCAGATCAGGCCTGCAAAGAAACTGCGTTTCACAGGCCTTTGGAAGAGATGTTCCCGGTAGGCTGTAAGAGCACTGTGCAGAGCGAGTTGTTTCTTAGCTTCCCAAAGAGCTGGAAGCAAGATGCTGTGGGGCCCAACTCGCCCTTTGGAAAGAAGCCTGCACGTTGTGCCTTTCAGCTCTAGGGCAAAGTAGCACACCCAGAGCAGAAGTCCTACTTCAGCCAGATCAGGCCTGCAAAGAAACTGCGTTTCACAGGCCTTTGGAAGAGATGTTCCCACTAGGCTGTAAGAGCACTGTGCAGAGCGAGTTGTTTCTTAGCTTCCCAAAGAGCTGGAAGCAAGATGCTGTGGGGCCCAACTCGCCCTTTGGAAAGAAGCCTGCACGTTGTGCCTTTCAGCTCTAGGGCAAAGTAGCACACCCAGAGCAGAAGTCCTACTTCAGCCAGATCAGGCCTGCAAAGAAACTGCGTTTCACAGGCCTTTGGAAGGGATGTTCCCGGTAGGCTGTAAGAGCACTGTGCAGAGCGAGTTGTTTCTTAGCTTCCCAAAGAGCTGGAAGCAAGATGCTGTGGGGCCCAACTCGCCCTTTGGAAAGAAGCCTGCACGTTGTGCCTTTCAGCTCTAGGGCAAAGTAGCACACCCAGAGCAGAAGTCCTACTTCAGCCAGATCAGGCCTGCAAAGAAACTGCGTTTCACAGGCCTTTGGAAGAGATGTTCCCGGTAGGCTGTAAGAGCACTGTGCAGAGCGAGTGGTTTCTTAGCTTCCCAAAGAGCTGGAAGCAAGATGCTGTGGGGCCCAACTCGCCCTTTGGAAAGAAGCCTGCACGTTGTGCCTTTCAGCTCTAGGGCAAAGTAGCACACCCAGAGCAGAAGTCCTACTTCAGCCAGATCAGGCCTGCAAAGAAACTGCGTTTCACAGGCCTTTGGAAGAGATGTTCCCGGTAGGCTGTAAGAGCACTGTGCAGAGCGAGTTGTTTCTTAGCTTCCCAAAGAGCTGGAAGCAAGATGCTGTGGGGCCCAACTCGCCCTTTGGAAAGAAGCCTGCACGTTGTGCCTTTCAGCTCTAGGGCAAAGTAGCACACCCAGAGCAGAAGTCCTACTTCAGCCAGATCAGGCCTGCAAAGAAACTGCGTTTCACAGGCCTTTGGAAGAGATGTTCCCGGTAGGCTGTAAGAGCACTGTGCAGAGCGAGTTGTTTCTTAGCTTCCCAAAGAGCTGGAAGCAAGATGCTGTGGGGCCCAACTCGCCCTTTGGAAAGAAGCCTGCACGTTGTGCCTTTCAGCTCTAGGGCAAAGTAGCACACCCAGAGCAGAAGTCCTACTTCAG
This sequence comes from Equus przewalskii, assembly GCF_037783145.1. Lineage (NCBI taxonomy): Eukaryota > Metazoa > Chordata > Mammalia > Perissodactyla > Equidae > Equus > Equus przewalskii. The sequence continues at coordinate 3,519 of NW_027228027.1, forward strand.
CCAGATCAGGCCTGCAAAGAAACTGCGTTTCACAGGCCTTTGGAAGAGATGTTCCCGGTAGGCTGTAAGAGCACTGTGCAGAGCGAGTTGTTTCTTAGCTTCCCAAAGAGCTGGAAGCAAGATGCTGTGGGGCCCAACTCGCCCTTTGGAAAGAAGCCTGCACGTTGTGCCTTTCAGCTCTAGGGCAAAGTAGCACACCCAGAGCAGAAGTCCTACTTCAGCCAGATCAGGCCTGCAAAGAAACTGCGTTTCACAGGCCTTTGGAAGAGATGTTCCCGGTAGGCTGTAAGAGCACTGTGCAGAGCGAGTTGTTTCTTAGCTTCCCAAAGAGCTGGAAGCAAGATGCTGTGGGGCCCAACTCGCCCTTTGGAAAGAAGCCTGCACGTTGTGCCTTTCAGCTCTAGGGCAAAGTAGCACACCCAGAGCAGAAGTCCTACTTCAGCCAGATCAGGCCTGCAAAGAAACTGCGTTTCACAGGCCTTTGGAAGAGATGTTCCCAGTAGGCTGTAAGAGCACTGTGCAGAGCGAGTTGTTTCTTAGCTTCCCAAAGAGCTGGAAGCAAGATGCTGTGGGGCCCAACTCGCCCTTTGGAAAGAAGCCTGCACGTTGTGCCTTTCAGCTCTAGGGCAAAGTAGCACACCCAGAGCAGAAGTCCTACTTCAGCCAGATCAGGCCTGCAAAGAAACTGCGTTTCACAGGCCTTTGGAAGAGATGTTCCCGGTAGGCTGTAAGAGCACTGTGCAGAGCGAGTTGTTTCTTAGCTTCCCAAAGAGCTGGAAGCAAGATGCTGTGGGGCCCAACTCGCCCTTTGGAAAGAAGCCTGCACGTTGTGCCTTTCAGCTCTAGGGCAAAGTAGCACACCCAGAGCAGAAGTCCTACTTCAGCCAGATCAGGCCTGCAAAGAAACTGCGTTTCACAGGCCTTTGGAAGAGATGTTCCCACTAGGCTGTAAGAGCACTGTGCAGAGCGAGTTGTTTCTTAGCTTCCCAAAGAGCTGGAAGCAAGATGCTGTGGGGCCCAACTCGCCCTTTGGAAAGAAGCCTGCACGTTGTGCCTTTCAGCTCTAGGGCAAAGTAGCACACCCAGAGCAGAAGTCCTACTTCAGCCAGATCAGGCCTGCAAAGAAACTGCGTTTCACAGGCCTTTGGAAGAGATGTTCCCGGTAGGCTGTAAGAGCACTGTGCAGAGCGAGTTGTTTCTTAGCTTCCCAAAGAGCTGGAAGCAAGATGCTGTGGGGCCCAACTCGCCCTTTGGAAAGAAGCCTGCACGTTGTGCCTTTCAGCTCTAGGGCAAAGTAGCACACCCAGAGCAGAAGTCCTACTTCAGCCAGATCAGGCCTGCAAAGAAACTGCGTTTCACAGGCCTTTGGAAGAGATGTTCCCGGTAGGCTGTAAGAGCACTGTGCAGAGCGAGTTGTTTCTTAGCTTCCCAAAGAGCTGGAAGCAAGATGCTGTGGGGCCCAACTCGCCCTTTGGAAAGAAGCCTGCACGTTGTGCCTTTCAGCTCTAGGGCAAAGTAGCACACCCAGAGCAGAAGTCCTACTTCAGCCAGATCAGGCCTGCAAAGAAACTGCGTTTCACAGGCCTTTGGAAGAGATGTTCCCAGTAGGCTGTAAGAGCACTGTGCAGAGCGAGTTGTTTCTTAGCTTCCCAAAGAGCTGGAAGCAAGATGCTGTGGGGCCCAACTCGCCCTTTGGAAAGAAGCCTGCACGTTGTGCCTTTCAGCTCTAGGGCAAAGTAGCACACCCAGAGCAGAAGTCCTACTTCAGCCAGATCAGGCCTGCAAAGAAACTGCGTTTCACAGGCCTTTGGAAGAGATGTTCCCGGTAGGCTGTAAGAGCACTGTGCAGAGCGAGTTGTTTCTTAGCTTCCCAAAGAGCTGGAAGCAAGATGCTGTGGGGCCCAACTCGCCCTTTGGAAAGAAGCCTGCACGTTGTGCCTTTCAGCTCTAGGGCAAAGTAGCACACCCAGAGCAGAAGTCCTACTTCAGCCAGATCAGGCCTGCAAAGAAACTGCGTTTCACAGGCCTTTGGAAGAGATGTTCCCGGTAGGCTGTAAGAGCACTGTGCAGAGCGAGTGGTTTCTTAGCTTCCCAAAGAGCTGGAAGCAAGATGCTGTGGGGCCCAACTCGCCCTTTGGAAAGAAGCCTGCACGTTGTGCCTTTCAGCTCTAGGGCAAAGTAGCACACCCAGAGCAGAAGTCCTACTTCAGCCAGATCAGGCCTGCAAAGAAACTGCGTTTCACAGGCCTTTGGAAGAGATGTTCCCGGTAGGCTGTAAGAGCACTGTGCAGAGCGAGTTGTTTCTTAGCTTCCCAAAGAGCTGGAAGCAAGATGCTGTGGGGCCCAACTCGCCCTTTGGAAAGAAGCCTGCACGTTGTGCCTTTCAGCTCTAGGGCAAAGTAGCACACCCAGAGCAGAAGTCCTACTTCAGCCAGATCAGGCCTGCAAAGAAACTGCGTTTCACAGGCCTTTGGAAGAGATGTTCCCGGTAGGCTGTAAGAGCACTGTGCAGAGCGAGTTGTTTCTTAGCTTCCCAAAGAGCTGGAAGCAAGATGCTGTGGGGCCCAACTCGCCCTTTGGAAAGAAGCCTGCACGTTGTGCCTTTCAGCTCTAGGGCAAAGTAGCACACCCAGAGCAGAAGTCCTACTTCAGCCAGATCAGGCCTGCAAAGAAACTGCGTTTCACAGGCCTTTGGAAGAGATGTTCCCAGTAGGCTGTAAGAGCACTGTGCAGAGCGAGTTGTTTCTTAGCTTCCCAAAGAGCTGGAAGCAAGATGCTGTGGGGCCCAACTCGCCCTTTGGAAAGAAGCCTGCACGTTGTGCCTTTCAGCTCTAGGGCAAAGTAGCACACCCAGAGCAGAAGTCCTACTTCAGCCAGATCAGGCCTGCAAAGAAACTGCGTTTCACAGGCCTTTGGAAGAGATGTTCCCGGTAGGCTGTAAGAGCACTGTGCAGAGCGAGTTGTTTCTTAGCTTCCCAAAGAGCTGGAAGCAAGATGCTGTGGGGCCGAACTCGCCCTTTGGAAAGAAGCCTGCACGTTGTGCCTTTCAGCTCTAGGGCAAAGTAGCACACCCAGAGCAGAAGTCCTACTTCAGCCAGATCAGGCCTGCAAAGAAACTGCGTTTCACAGGCCTTTGGAAGAGATGTTCCCGGTAGGCTGTAAGAGCACTGTGCAGAGCGAGTTGTTTCTTAGCTTCCCAAAGAGCTGGAAGCAAGATGCTGTGGGGCCCAACTCGCCCTTTGGAAAGAAGCCTGCACGTTGTGCCTTTCAGCTCTAGGGCAAAGTAGCACACCCAGAGCAGAAGTCCTACTTCAGCCAGATCAGGCCTGCAAAGAAACTGCGTTTCACAGGCCTTTGGAAGAGATGTTCCCACTAGGCTGTAAGAGCACTGTGCAGAGCGAGTTGTTTCTTAGCTTCCCAAAGAGCTGGAAGCAAGATGCTGTGGGGCCCAACTCGCCCTTTGGAAAGAAGCCTGCACGTTGTGCCTTTCAGCTCTAGGGCAAAGTAGCACACCCAGAGCAGAAGTCCTACTTCAGCCAGATCAGGCCTGCAAAGAAACTGCGTTTCACAGGCCTTTGGAAGAGATGTTCCCGGTAGGCTGTAAGAGCACTGTGCAGAGCGAGTGGTTTCTTAGCTTCCCAAAGAGCTGGAAGCAAGATGCTGTGGGGCCCAACTCGCCCTTTGGAAAGAAGCCTGCACGTTGTGCCTTTCAGCTCTAGGGCAAAGTAGCACACCCAGAGCAGAAGTCCTACTTCAGCCAGATCAGGCCTGCAAAGAAACTGCGTTTCACAGGCCTTTGGAAGAGATGTTCCCGGTAGGCTGTAAGAGCACTGTGCAGAGCGAGTTGTTTCTTAGCTTCCCAAAGAGCTGGAAGCAAGATGCTGTGGGGCCCAACTCGCCCTTTGGAAAGAAGCCTGCACGTTGTGCCTTTCAGCTCTAGGGCAAAGTAGCACACCCAGAGCAGAAGTCCTACTTCAGCCAGATCAGGCCTGCAAAGAAACTGCGTTTCACAGGCCTTTGGAAGAGATGTTCCCACTAGGCTGTAAGAGCACTGTGCAGAGCGAGTTGTTTCTTAGCTTCCCAAAGAGCTGGAAGCAAGATGCTGTGGGGCCCAACTCGCCCTTTGGAAAGAAGCCTGCACGTTGTGCCTTTCAGCTCTAGGGCAAAGTAGCACACCCAGAGCAGAAGTCCTACTTCAGCCAGATCAGGCCTGCAAAGAAACTGCGTTTCACAGGCCTTTGGAAGAGATGTTCCCGGTAGGCTGTAAGAGCACTGTGCAGAGCGAGTTGTTTCTTAGCTTCCCAAAGAGCTGGAAGCAAGATGCTGTGGGGCCCAACTCGCCCTTTGGAAAGAAGCCTGCACGTTGTGCCTTTCAGCTCTAGGGCAAAGTAGCACACCCAGAGCAGAAGTCCTACTTCAGCCAGATCAGGCCTGCAAAGAAACTGCGTTTCACAGGCCTTTGGAAGAGATGTTCCCGGTAGGCTGTAAGAGCACTGTGCAGAGCGAGTGGTTTCTTAGCTTCCCAAAGAGCTGGAAGCAAGATGCTGTGGGGCCCAACTCGCCCTTTGGAAAGAAGCCTGCACGTTGTGCCTTTCAGCTCTAGGGCAAAGTAGCACACCCAGAGCAGAAGTCCTACTTCAGCCAGATCAGGCCTGCAAAGAAACTGCGTTTCACAGGCCTTTGGAAGAGATGTTCCCAGTAGGCTGTAAGAGCACTGTGCAGAGCGAGTTGTTTCTTAGCTTCCCAAAGAGCTGGAAGCAAGATGCTGTGGGGCCCAACTCGCCCTTTGGAAAGAAGCCTGCACGTTGTGCCTTTCAGCTCTAGGGCAATGTAGCACACCCAGAGCAGAAGTCCTACTTCAGCCAGATCAGGCCTGCAAAGAAACTGCGTTTCACAGGCCTTTGGAAGAGATGTTCCCGGTAGGCTGTAAGAGCACTGTGCAGAGCGAGTTGTTTCTTAGCTTCCCAAAGAGCTGGAAGCAAGATGCTGTGGGGCCCAACTCGCCCTTTGGAAAGAAGCCTGCACGTTGTGCCTTTCAGCTCTAGGGCAAAGTAGCACACCCAGAGCAGAAGTCCTACTTCAGCCAGATCAGGCCTGCAAAGAAACTGCGTTTCACAGGCCTTTGGAAGAGATGTTCCCGGTAGGCTGTAAGAGCACTGTGCAGAGCGAGTGGTTTCTCAGCTTCCCAAAGAGCTGGAAGCAAGATGCTGTGGGGCCCAACTCGCCCTTTGGAAAGAAGCCTGCACGTTGTGCCTTTCAGCTCTAGGGCAAAGTAGCACACCCAGAGCAGAAGTCCTACTTCAGCCAGATCAGGCCTGCAAAGAAACTGCGTTTCACAGGCCTTTGGAAGAGATGTTCCAACTAGGCTGTAAGAGCACTGTGCAGAGCGAGTTGTTTCTTAGCTTCCCAAAGAGCTGGAAGCAAGATGCTGTGGGGCCCAACTCGCCCTTTGGAAAGAAGCCTGCACGTTGTGCCTTTCAGCTCTAGGGCAAAGTAGCACACCCAGAGCAGAAGTCCTACTTCAGCCAGATCAGGCCTGCAAAGAAACTGCGTTTCACAGGCCTTTGGAAGAGATGTTCCCGGTAGGCTGTAAGAGCACTGTGCAGAGCGAGTTGTTTCTTAGGTTCCCAAAGAGCTGGAAGCAAGATGCTGTGGGGCCCAACTCGCCCTTTGGAAAGAAGCCTGCACGTTGTGTCTTTCAGCTCTAGGGCAAAGTAGCACTCCCAGAGCAGAAGTCCTACTTCAGCCAGATCAGGCCTGCAAAGAAACTGCGTTTCACAGGCCTTTGGAAGAGATGTTCCCACTAGGCTGTAAGAGCACTGTGCAGAGCGAGTTGTTTCTTAGCTTCCCAAAGAGCTGGAAGCAAGATGCTGTGGGGCCCAACTCGCCCTTTGGAAAGAAGCCTGCACGTTGTGCCTTTCAGCTCTAGGGCAAAGTAGCACACCCAGAGCAGAAGTCCTACTTCAGCCAGATCAGGCCTGCAAAGAAACTGCGTTTCACAGGCCTTTGGAAGAGATGTTCCCGGTAGGCTGTAAGAGCACTGTGCAGAGCGAGTTGTTTCTTAGCTTCCCAAAGAGCTGGAAGCAAGATGCTGTGGGGCCCAACTCGCCCTTTGGAAAGAAGCCTGCACGTTGTGCCTTTCAGCTCTAGGGCAAAGTAGCACACCCAGAGCAGAAGTCCTACTTCAGCCAGATCAGGCCTGCAAAGAAACTGCGTTTGACAGGCCTTTGGAAGAGATGTTCCCAGTAGGCTGTAAGAGCACTGTGCAGAGCGAGTTGTTTCTTAGCTTCCCAAAGAGCTGGAAGCAAGATGCTGTGGGGCCCAACTCGCCCTTTGGAAAGAAGCCTGCACGTTGTGCCTTTCAGCTCTAGGGCAAAGTAGCACACCCAGAGCAGAAGTCCTACTTCAGCCAGATCAGGCCTGCAAAGAAACTGCGTTTCACAGGCCTTTGGAAGAGATGTTCCCACTAGGCTGTAAGAGCACTGTGCAGAGCGAGTTGTTTCTTAGCTTCCCAAAGAGCTGGAAGCAAGATGCTGTGGGGCCCAACTCGCCCTTTGGAAAGAAGCCTGCACGTTGTGCCTTTCAGCTCTAGGGCAAAGTAGCACACCCAGAGCAGAAGTCCTACTTCAGCCAGATCAGGCCTGCAAAGAAACTGCGTTTCACAGGCCTTTGGAAGAGATGTTCCCCTTAGGCTGTAAGAGCACTGTGCAGAGCGAGTTGTTTCTTAGCTTCCCAAAGAGCTGGAAGCAAGATGCTGTGGGGCCCAACTCGCCCTTTGGAAAGAAGCCTGCACGTTGTGCCTTTCAGCTCTAGGGCAAAGTAGCACACCCAGAGCAGAAGTCCTACTTCAGCCAGATCAGGCCTGCAAAGAAACTGCGTTTCACAGGCCTTTGGAAGAGATGTTCCCGGTAGGCTGTAAGAGCACTGTGCAGAGCGAGTTGTTTCTTAGCTTCCCAAAGAGCTGGAAGCAAGATGCTGTGGGGCCCAACTCGCCCTTTGGAAAGAAGCCTGCACGTTGTGCCTTTCAGCTCTAGGGCAAAGTAGCACACCCAGAGCAGAAGTCCTACTTCAGCCAGATCAGGCCTGCAAAGAAACTGCGTTTCACAGGCCTTTGGAAGAGATGTTCCCGGTAGGCTGTAAGAGCACTGTGCAGAGCGAGTTGTTTCTTAGCTTCCCAAAGAGCTGGAAGCAAGATGCTGTGGGGCCCAACTCGCCCTTTGGAAAGAAGCCTGCACGTTGTGCCTTTCAGCTCTAGGGCAAAGTAGCACACCCAGAGCAGAAGTCCTACTTCAGCCAGATCAGGCCTGCAAAGAAACTGCGTTTCACAGGCCTTTGGAAGAGATGTTCCCGGTAGGCTGTAAGAGCACTGTGCAGAGCGAGTTGTTTCTTAGCTTCCCAAAGAGCTGGAAGCAAGATGCTGTGGGGCCCAACTCGCCCTTTGGAAAGAAGCCTGCACGTTGTGCCTTTCAGCTCTAGGGCAAAGTAGCACACCCAGAGCAGAAGTCCTACTTCAGCCAGATCAGGCCTGCAAAGAAACTGCGTTTCACAGGCCTTTGGAAGAGATGTTCCCGGTAGGCTGTAAGAGCACTGTGCAGAGCGAGTTGTTTCTTAGCTTCCCAAAGAGCTGGAAGCAAGATGCTGTGGGGCCCAACTCGCCCTTTGGAAAGAAGCCTGCACGTTGTGCCTTTCAGCTCTAGGGCAAAGTAGCACACCCAGAGCAGAAGTCCTACTTCAGCCAGATCAGGCCTGCAAAGAAACTGCGTTTCACAGGCCTTTGGAAGAGATGTTCCCGGTAGGCTGTAAGAGCACTGTGCAGAGCGAGTTGTTTCTTAGCTTCCCAAAGAGCTGGAAGCAAGATGCTGTGGGGCCCAACTCGCCCTTTGGAAAGAAGCCTGCACGTTGTGCCTTTCAGCTCTAGGGCAAAGTAGCACACCCAGAGCAGAAGTCCTACTTCAGCCAGATCAGGCCTGCAAAGAAACTGCGTTTCACAGGCCTTTGGAAGAGATGTTCCCGGTAGGCTGTAAGAGCACTGTGCAGAGCGAGTTGTTTCTTAGCTTCCCAAAGAGCTGGAAGCAAGATGCTGTGGGGCCCAACTCGCCCTTTGGAAAGAAGCCTGCACGTTGTGCCTTTCAGCTCTAGGGCAAAGTAGCACACCCAGAGCAGAAGTCCTACTTCAGCCAGATCAGGCCTGCAAAGAAACTGCGTTTCACAGGCCTTTGGAAGAGATGTTCCCGGTAGGCTGTAAGAGCACTGTGCAGAGCGAGTTGTTTCTTAGCTTCCCAAAGAGCTGGAAGCAAGATGCTGTGGGGCCCAACTCGCCCTTTGGAAAGAAGCCTGCACGTTGTGCCTTTCAGCTCTAGGGCAAAGTAGCACACCCAGAGCAGAAGTCCTACTTCAGCCAGATCAGGCCTGCAAAGAAACTGCGTTTCACAGGCCTTTGGAAGAGATGTTCCCGGTAGGCTGTAAGAGCACTGTGCAGAGCGAGTTGTTTCTTAGCTTCCCAAAGAGCTGGAAGCAAGATGCTGTGGGGCCCAACTCGCCCTTTGGAAAGAAGCCTGCACGTTGTGCCTTTCAGCTCTAGGGCAAAGTAGCACACCCAGAGCAGAAGTCCTACTTCAGCCAGATCAGGCCTGCAAAGAAACTGCGTTTCACAGGCCTTTGGAAGAGATGTTCCCGGTAGGCTGTAAGAGCACTGTGCAGAGCGAGTTGTTTCTTAGCTTCCCAAAGAGCTGGAAGCAAGATGCTGTGGGGCCCAACTCGCCCTTTGGAAAGAAGCCTGCACGTTGTGCCTTTCAGCTCTAGGGCAAAGTAGCACACCCAGAGCAGAAGTCCTACTTCAGCCAGATCAGGCCTGCAAAGAAACTGCGTTTCACAGGCCTTTGGAAGAGATGTTCCCGGTAGGCTGTAAGAGCACTGTGCAGAGCGAGTTGTTTCTTAGCTTCCCAAAGAGCTGGAAGCAAGATGCTGTGGGGCCCAACTCGCCCTTTGGAAAGAAGCCTGCACGTTGTGCCTTTCAGCTCTAGGGCAAAGTAGCACACCCAGAGCAGAAGTCCTACTTCAGCCAGATCAGGCCTGCAAAGAAACTGCGTTTCACAGGCCTTTGGAAGAGATGTTCCCGGTAGGCTGTAAGAGCACTGTGCAGAGCGAGTTGTTTCTTAGCTTCCCAAAGAGCTGGAAGCAAGATGCTGTGGGGCCCAACTCGCCCTTTGGAAAGAAGCCTGCACGTTGTGCCTTTCAGCTCTAGGGCAAAGTAGCACACCCAGAGCAGAAGTCCTACTTCAGCCAGATCAGGCCTGCAAAGAAACTGCGTTTCACAGGCCTTTGGAAGAGATGTTCCCGGTAGGCTGTAAGAGCACTGTGCAGAGCGAGTTGTTTCTTAGCTTCCCAAAGAGCTGGAAGCAAGATGCTGTGGGGCCCAACTCGCCCTTTGGAAAGAAGCCTGCACGTTGTGCCTTTCAGCTCTAGGGCAAAGTAGCACACCCAGAGCAGAAGTCCTACTTCAGCCAGATCAGGCCTGCAAAGAAACTGCGTTTCACAGGCCTTTGGAAGAGATGTTCCCGGTAGGCTGTAAGAGCACTGTGCAGAGCGAGTTGTTTCTTAGCTTCCCAAAGAGCTGGAAGCAAGATGCTGTGGGGCCCAACTCGCCCTTTGGAAAGAAGCCTGCACGTTGTGCCTTTCAGCTCTAGGGCAAAGTAGCACACCCAGAGCAGAAGTCCTACTTCAGCCAGATCAGGCCTGCAAAGAAACTGCGTTTCACAGGCCTTTGGAAGAGATGTTCCCGGTAGGCTGTAAGAGCACTGTGCAGAGCGAGTTGTTTCTTAGCTTCCCAAAGAGCTGGAAGCAAGATGCTGTGGGGCCCAACTCGCCCTTTGGAAAGAAGCCTGCACGTTGTGCCTTTCAGCTCTAGGGCAAAGTAGCACACCCAGAGCAGAAGTCCTACTTCAGCCAGATCAGGCCTGCAAAGAAACTGCGTTTCACAGGCCTTTGGAAGAGATGTTCCCACTAGGCTGTAAGAGCACTGTGCAGAGCGAGTTGTTTCTTAGCTTCCCAAAGAGCTGGAAGCAAGATGCTGTGGGGCCCAACTCGCCCTTTGGAAAGAAGCCTGCACGTTGTGCCTTTCAGCTCTAGGGCAAAGTAGCACACCCAGAGCAGAAGTCCTACTTCAGCCAGATCAGGCCTGCAAAGAAACTGCGTTTCACAGGCCTTTGGAAGAGATGTTCCCGGTAGGCTGTAAGAGCACTGTGCAGAGCGAGTTGTTTCTTAGCTTCCCAAAGAGCTGGAAGCAAGATGCTGTGGGGCCCAACTCGCCCTTTGGAAAGAAGCCTGCACGTTGTGCCTTTCAGCTCTAGGGCAAAGTAGCACACCCAGAGCAGAAGTCCTACTTCAGCCAGATCAGGCCTGCAAAGAAACTGCGTTTCACAGGCCTTTGGAAGAGATGTTCCCGGTAGGCTGTAAGAGCACTGTGCAGAGCGAGTTGTTTCTTAGCTTCCCAAAGAGCTGGAAGCAAGATGCTGTGGGGCCCAACTCGCCCTTTGGAAAGAAGCCTGCACGTTGTGCCTTTCAGCTCTAGGGCAAAGTAGCACACCCAGAGCAGAAGTCCTACTTCAGCCAGATCAGGCCTGCAAAGAAACTGCGTTTCACAGGCCTTTGGAAGAGATGTTCCCGGTAGGCTGTAAGAGCACTGTGCAGAGCGAGTTGTTTCTTAGCTTCCCAAAGAGCTGGAAGCAAGATGCTGTGGGGCCCAACTCGCCCTTTGGAAAGAAGCCTGCACGTTGTGCCTTTCAGCTCTAGGGCAAAGTAGCACACCCAGAGCAGAAGTCCTACTTCAGCCAGATCAGGCCTGCAAAGAAACTGCGTTTCACAGGCCTTTGGAAGAGATGTTCCCACTAGGCTGTAAGAGCACTGTGCAGAGCGAGTTGTTTCTTAGCTTCCCAAAGAGCTGGAAGCAAGATGCTGTGGGGCCCAACTCGCCCTTTGGAAAGAAGCCTGCACGTTGTGCCTTTCAGCTCTAGGGCAAAGTAGCACACCCAGAGCAGAAGTCCTACTTCAGCCAGATCAGGCCTGCAAAGAAACTGCGTTTCACAGGCCTTTGGAAGAGATGTTCCCGGTAGGCTGTAAGAGCACTGTGCAGAGCGAGTGGTTTCTCAGCTTCCCAAAGAGCTGGAAGCAAGATGCTGTGGGGCCCAACTCGCCCTTTGGAAAGAAGCCTGCACGTTGTGCCTTTCAGCTCTAGGGCAAAGTAGCACACCCAGAGCAGAAGTCCTACTTCAGCCAGATCAGGCCTGCAAAGAAACTGCGTTTCACAGGCCTTTGGAAGAGATGTTCCCGGTAGGCTGTAAGAGCACTGTGCAGAGCGAGTTGTTTCTTAGCTTCCCAAAGAGCTGGAAGCAAGATGCTGTGGGGCCCAACTCGCCCTTTGGAAAGAAGCCTGCACGTTGTGCCTTTCAGCTCTAGGGCAAAGTAGCACACCCAGAGCAGAAGTCCTACTTCAGCCAGATCAGGCCTGCAAAGAAACTGCGTTTCACAGGCCTTTGGAAGAGATGTTCCCACTAGGCTGTAAGAGCACTGTGCAGAGCGAGTTGTTTCTTAGCTTCCCAAAGAGCTGGAAGCAAGATGCTGTGGGGCCCAACTCGCCCTTTGGAAAGAAGCCTGCACGTTGTGCCTTTCAGCTCTAGGGCAAAGTAGCACACCCAGAGCAGAAGTCCTACTTCAGCCAGATCAGGCCTGCAAAGAAACTGCGTTTCACAGGCCTTTGGAAGAGATGTTCCCGGTAGGCTGTAAGAGCACTGTGCAGAGCGAGTTGTTTCTTAGCTTCCCAAAGAGCTGGAAGCAAGATGCTGTGGGGCCCAACTCGCCCTTTGGAAAGAAGCCTGCACGTTGTGCCTTTCAGCTCTAGGGCAAAGTAGCACACCCAGAGCAGAAGTCCTACTTCAGCCAGATCAGGCCTGCAAAGAAACTGCGTTTCACAGGCCTTTGGAAGAGATGTTCCCACTAGGCTGTAAGAGCACTGTGCAGAGCGAGTTGTTTCTTAGCTTCCCAAAGAGCTGGAAGCAAGATGCTGTGGGGCCCAACTCGCCCTTTGGAAAGAAGCCTGCACGTTGTGCCTTTCAGCTCTAGGGCAAAGTAGCACACCCAGAGCAGAAGTCCTACTTCAGCCAGATCAGGCCTGCAAAGAAACTGCGTTTCACAGGCCTTTGGAAGAGATGTTCCCAGTAGGCTGTAAGAGCACTGTGCAGAGCGAGTTGTTTCTTAGCTTCCCAAAGAGCTGGAAGCAAGATGCTGTGGGGCCCAACTCGCCCTTTGGAAAGAAGCCTGCACGTTGTGCCTTTCAGCTCTAGGGCAAAGTAGCACACCCAGAGCAGAAGTCCTACTTCAGCCAGATCAGGCCTGCAAAGAAACTGCGTTTCACAGGCCTTTGGAAGAGATGTTCCCGGTAGGCTGTAAGAGCACTGTGCAGAGCGAGTTGTTTCTTAGCTTCCCAAAGAGCTGGAAGCAAGATGCTGTGGGGCCCAACTCGCCCTTTGGAAAGAAGCCTGCACGTTGTGCCTTTCAGCTCTAGGGCAAAGTAGCACACCCAGAGCAGAAGTCCTACTTCAGCCAGATCAGGCCTGCAAAGAAACTGCGTTTCACAGGCCTTTGGAAGAGATGTTCCCACTAGGCTGTAAGAGCACTGTGCAGAGCGAGTTGTTTCTTAGCTTCCCAAAGAGCTGGAAGCAAGATGCTGTGGGGCCCAACTCGCCCTTTGGAAAGAAGCCTGCACGTTGTGCCTTTCAGCTCTAGGGCAAAGTAGCACACCCAGAGCAGAAGTCCTACTTCAGCCAGATCAGGCCTGCAAAGAAACTGCGTTTCACAGGCCTTTGGAAGAGATGTTCCCGGTAGGCTGTAAGAGCACTGTGCAGAGCGAGTTGTTTCTTAGCTTCCCAAAGAGCTGGAAGCAAGATGCTGTGGGGCCCAACTCGCCCTTTGGAAAGAAGCCTGCACGTTGTGCCTTTCAGCTCTAGGGCAAAGTAGCACACCCAGAGCAGAAGTCCTACTTCAGCCAGATCAGGCCTGCAAAGAAACTGCGTTTCACAGGCCTTTGGAAGAGATGTTCCCGGTAGGCTGTAAGAGCACTGTGCAGAGCGAGTTGTTTCTTAGCTTCCCAAAGAGCTGGAAGCAAGATGCTGTGGGGCCCAACTCGCCCTTTGGAAAGAAGCCTGCACGTTGTGCCTTTCAGCTCTAGGGCAAAGTAGCACACCCAGAGCAGAAGTCCTACTTCAGCCAGATCAGGCCTGCAAAGAAACTGCGTTTCACAGGCCTTTGGAAGAGATGTTCCCGGTAGGCTGTAAGAGCACTGTGCAGAGCGAGTTGTTTCTTAGCTTCCCAAAGAGCTGGAAGCAAGATGCTGTGGGGCCCAACTCGCCCTTTGGAAAGAAGCCTGCACGTTGTGCCTTTCAGCTCTAGGGCAAAGTAGCACACCCAGAGCAGAAGTCCTACTTCAGCCAGATCAGGCCTGCAAAGAAACTGCGTTTCACAGG
>NW_027228028.1:0-28507 GCF_037783145.1 Equus przewalskii
CCTTTGGAAAGAAGCCTGCACGTTGTGCCTTTCAGCTCTAGGGCAAAGTAGCACACCCAGAGCAGAAGTCCTACTTCAGCCAGATCAGGCCTGCAAAGAAACTGCGTTTCACAGGCCTTTGGAAGAGATGTTCCCGGTAGGCTGTAAGAGCACTGTGCATAGCGAGTTGTTTCTTAGATTCCCAAAGAGCTGAAAGCAAGATGCCGTGGGGCCCAACTCGCCCCTTGGAAAGAAGCCTGCACGTTGTGCCTTTCAGCTCTAGGACAATGTAGCACACCCAGAGCAGAAGTCCTACTTCAGCCAGATCAGGCCTGCAAACAAACTGCGTTTCACAGGCCTTTGGAAGAGATGTTCGCGGTAGGCTATAAGAGCACTGTGCAGAGCGAGTTGTTTCTTAGCTTCCCAAAGAGCTGGAAGGAAGATGCTGTGGGGCCAAACTCGCCATTTGCAGAGAAGCCTGCACGTTGTGCCTTTCAGCTCTAGGGCAAAGTAGCACACCCAGAGCAGAAGTCCAACTTCAGCCAGATCAGGCCTGCAAACAAAGTGCGTTTCACAGGCCTTTGGAAGAGATGTTCCCGGTAGGCTGTAAGAGCACTGTGCAGAGCGAGTTGTTTCTGAGCTTCCCAAAGAGCTGGAAGCAAGATGCTGTGGGGTCCAACTCACCCTTTGGAAAGAAGCCTGCACGTTGTGCCTTTCAGCTCTAGGGCAAAGTAGCACACCCAGAGCAGAAGTCCTACTTCAGCCAGATCAGGCCTGCAAAGAAACTGCGTTTCACAGGCCTTTGGAAGAGATGTTCCCGGTAGGCTGTAAGAGCACTGTGCAGAGCGAGTTGTTTCTCAGCTTCCCAAAGAGCTGGAAGCAAGATGCTGTGGGGCCCAACTCACCCTTTGGAAAGAAGCCTGCACGTTGTGCCTTTCAGCTCTAGGGCAAAGTAGCACACCCAGAGCAGAAGTCCTACTTCAGCCAGATCAGGCCTGCAAAGAAACTGCGTTTCACAGGCCTTTGGAAGAGATGTCCCCGGTAGGCTGTAAGAGCACTGTGCAGAGCGAGTGGTTTCTCAGCTTCCCAAAGAGCTGGAAGCAAGATGCTGTGGGGCCCAACTCGCCCTTTGGAAAGAAGCCTGCACGTTGTGCCTTTCAGCTCTAGGGCAAAGTAGCACACCAAGAGCAGAAGTCCTACTTCAGCCAGATCAGGCCTGCAAAGAAACTGCGTTTTACAGGCCTTTGGAAGAGATGTTCCCGGTAGGCTGTAAGAGCACTGTGCAGAGCGAGTGGTTTCTTAGCTTCCCAAAGAGCTGGAAGCAAGATGCTGTGGGGCCCAACTCGCCCCTTGGAAAGAAGCCTGCACGTTTTGCCTTTCAGCTCTAGGGCAATGTAGCACACCCAGAGCAGAAGTCCTACTTCAGCCAGATCAGGCCTGCAAAGAAACTGCGTTTCACAGGCCTTTGGAACATGTGTTCCCACTAGGCTGTAAGAGCACTGTGCAGAGCGAGTTGTTTCTTAGCTTCCCAAAGAGCTGGAAGCAAGATGCTGTGGGGCCCAACTCGCCCTTTGGAAAGAAGCCTGCACGTTGTGCCTTTCAGCTCTAGGGCAAAGTAGCACACCCAGAGCGGAAGTCCTACTTCAGCCAGATCAGGCCTGCAAACAAACTGTGTTTCACAGTCCTTGGGAAGAGATGTTCCCGGTAGGCTGTAAGAGCACTGTGCAGAGCGAGTGGTTTCTCAGCTTCCCAATGAGCTGGAAGCAAGATGCTGTGGGGCCCAACTCGCCCTTTGGAAAGAAGCCTGCACGTTGTGCCTTTCAGCTCTAGGGCAAAGTAGCACACCCAGAGCAGAAGTCCTACTTCAGCCAGATCAGGCCTGCAAAGAAACTGCGTTTCACAGGCCTTTGGAACATGAGTTCCCACTAGGCTGTAAGAGCACTGTGCAGAGCGAGTTGTTTCTTAGCTTCCCAAAGAGCTGGAAGCAAGATGCTGTGGGGCCCAACTCGCCCTTTGGAAAGAAGCCTGCACGTTGTGCCTTTCAGCTCTAGGGCAAAGTAGCACACCCAGAGCAGAAGCCCTACTTCAGCCAGATCAGGCCTGCAAAGAAAGTGCGTTTCACAGGCCTTTGGAAGAGATGTTCCCACTAGGCTGTAAGAGCACTGTGCAGAGCGAGTTGTTTCTTAGCTTCCCAAAGAGCTGGAAGCAAGATGCTGTGGGGCCCAACTCGCCCTTTGGAAAGAAGCCTGCACGTTGTGCCTTTCAGCTCTAGGGCAAAGTAGCACACCCAGAGCAGAAGTCCTACTTCAGCCAGATCAGGCCTGCAAAGAAACTGCGTTTCACAGGCCTTTGGAAGAGGTGTTCCCGGTAGTCTGTAAGAGCACTGTGCAGGGCGAGTTGTTTCTTAGCTTCCCAAAGAGCTGGAAGCAAGATGCTGTGGAGCCCAACTCGCCCTTTGGAAAGAAGCCTGCACGTTGTGCCTTTCAGCTCTAGGGCAAAGTAGCACACCCAGAGCAGAAGTCCTACTTCAGCCAGATCAGGCCTGCAAAGAAACTGCGTTTCACAGGCCTTTGGAAGAGATGTTCCCGGTAGGCTGTAAGAGCACTGTGCAGAGCGAGTTGTTTCTTAGCTTCCCAAAGAGCTGGAAGCAAGATGCTGTGGGGCCCAACTCGCGCTTTGGAAAGAAGCCTGCACGTTGTGCCTTTCAGCTCTAGGGCAAAGTAGCACACCCAGAGCAGAAGTCCTACTTCAGCCAGATCAGGCCTGCAAAGAAACTGCGTTTCACAGGCCTTTGGAAGAGATGTTCCCGGTAGGCTATAAGAGCACTGTGCAGAGCGAGTTGTTTCTTAGCTTCCCAAAGAGCTGGAAGCAAGATGCTGTGGGGCCCAACTCGCCCTTTGGAAAGAAGCCTGCACGTTGTGCCTTTCAGCTCTAGGGCAATGTAGCACACCCAGAGCAGAAGTCCTACTTCAGCCAGATCAGGCCTGCAAAGAAACTGCGTTTCACAGGCCTTTGGAAGAGGTGTTCCCACTAGGCTGTAAGAGCACTGTGCAGAGCGAGTTGTTTCTTAGCTTCCCAAAGAGCTGGAAGCAAGATGCTGTGGGGCCCAACTCGCCATTTGGAAAGAAGCCTGCACGTTGTGCCTTTCAGCTCTAGGGCAAAGTAGCACACCCAGAGCAGAAGTCCTACTTCAGCCAGATCAGGCCTGCAAAGAAACTGCGTTTCACAGGCCTTTGGAAGAGATGTTCCCGCTAGGCTGTAAGAGCACTGTGCAGAGCGAGTTGTTTCTCAGCTTCCCAAAGAGCTGGAAGCAAGATGCTGTGGGGCCCAACTCGCCCTTTGGAAAGAAGCCTGCACGTTGTGCCTTTCAGCTCTAGGGCAAAGTAGCACACCCAGAGCAGAAGTCCTACTTCAGCCAGATCAGGCCTGCAAAGAAACTGCGTTTCACAGGCCTTTGGAAGAGATGTTCCCGGTAGGCTGTAAGAGCACTGTGCAGAGCGAGTTGTTTCTTAGCTTCCCAAAGAGCTGGAAGCAAGATGCTGTGGGGCCCAACTCGCCCTTTGGAAAGAAGCCTGCACGTTGTGCCTTTCAGCTCTAGGGCAAAGTAGCACACCCAGAGCAGAAGTCCTACTTCAGCCAGATCAGGCCTGCAAAGAAACTGCGTTTCACAGGCCTTTGGAAGAGATGTTCCCGGTAGGCTGTAAGAGCACTGTGCAGAGCGAGTTGTTTCTTAGCTTCCCAAAGAGCTGGAAGCAAGATGCTGTGGGGCCCAACTCGCCCTTTGGAAAGAAGCCTGCACGTTGTGCCTTTCAGCTCTAGGGCAAAGTAGCACACCCAGAGCAGAAGTCCTACTTCAGCCAGATCAGGCCTGCAAAGAAACTGCGTTTCACAGGCCTTTGGAAGAGATGTTCCCGTTAGGCTGTAAGAGCACTGTGCAGAGCGAGTTGTTTCTTAGCTTCCCAAAGAGCTGGAAGCAAGATGCTGTGGGGCCCAACTCGCCCTTTGGAAAGAAGCCTGCACGTTGTGCCTTTCAGCTCTAGGGCAAAGTAGCACACCCAGAGCAGAAGCCCTACTTCAGCCAGATCAGGCCTGCAAAGAAACTGCGTTTCACAGGCCTTTGGAAGAGATGTTCCCGGTAGGCTGTAAGAGCACTGTGCAGAGCGAGTTGTTTCTTAGCTTCCCAAAGAGCTGGAAGCAAGATGCTGTGGGGCCCAACTCGCCCTTTGGAAAGAAGCCTGCACGTTGTGCCTTTCAGCTCTAGGGCAAAGTAGCACACCAAGAGCAGAAGTCCTACTTCAGCCAGATCAGGCCTGCAAAGAAACTGCGTTTTACAGGCCTTTGGAAGAGATGTTCCCGGTAGGCTGTAAGAGCACTGTGCAGAGCGAGTTGTTTCTTAGCTTCCCAAAGAGCTGGAAGCAAGATGCTGTGGGGCCCAACTCGCCCTTTGGAAAGAAGCCTGCACGTTGTGCCTTTCAGCTCTAGGGCAATGTAGCACACCCAGAGCAGAAGTCCTACTTCAGCCAGATCAGGCCTGCAAAGAAACTGCGTTTCACAGGCCTTTGGAAGAGATGTTCCCACTAGGCTGTAAGAGCACTGTGCAGAGCGAGTTGTTTCTTAGCTTCCCAAAGAGCTGGAAGCAAGATGCTGTGGGGCCCAACTCGCCCTTTGGAAAGAAGCCTGCACGTTGTGCCTTTCAGCTCTAGGGCAAAGTAGCACACCCAGAGCAGAAGTCCTACTTCAGCCAGATCAGGCCTGCAAAGAAACTGCGTTTCACAGGCCTTTGGAAGAGGTGTTCCCGGTAGGCTGTAAGAGCACTGTGCAGAGCGAGTTGTTTCTTAGCTTCCCAAAGAGCTGGAAGCAAGATGCTGTGGGGCCCAACTCGCCCTTTGGAAAGAAGCCTGCACGTTGTGCCTTTCAGCTCTAGGGCAAAGTAGCACACCCAGAGCAGAAGTCCTACTTCAGCCAGATCAGGCCTGCAAAGAAACTGCGTTTCACAGGCCTTTGGAAGAGATGTTCCCGGTAGGCTGTAAGAGCACTGTGCAGAGCGAGTTGTTTCTTAGCTTCCCAAAGAGCTGGAAGCAAGATGCTGTGGGGCCCAACTCGCCCTTTGGAAAGAAGCCTGCACGTTGTGCCTTTCAGCTCTAGGGCAATGTAGCACACCCAGAGCAGAAGTCCTACTTCAGCCAGATCAGGCCTGCAAAGAAACTGCGTTTCACAGGCCTTTGGAAGAGATGTTCCCACTAGGCTGTAAGAGCACTGTGCAGAGCGAGTTGTTTCTTAGCTTCCCAAAGAGCTGGAAGCAAGATGCTGTGGGGACCAACTCGCCCTTTGGAAAGAAGCCTGCACGTTGTGCCTTTCAGCTCTAGGGCAAAGTAGCACACCCAGAGCAGAAGTCCTACTTCAGCCAGATCAGGCCTGCAAAGAAACTGCGTTTCACAGGCCTTTGGAAGAGATGTTCCCGGTAGGCTGTAAGAGCACTGTGCAGAGCGAGTTGTTTCTTAGCTTCCCAAAGAGCTGGAAGCAAGATGCTGTGGGGCCCAACTCGCCCTTTGGAAAGAAGCCTGCACGTTGTGCCTTTCAGCTCTAGGGCAAAGTAGCACACCCAGAGCAGAAGTCCTACTTCAGCCAGATCAGGCCTGCAAAGAAACTGCGTTTCACAGGCCTTTGGAAGAGATGTTCCCGGTAGGCTGTAAGAGCACTGTGCAGAGCGAGTTGTTTCTTAGCTTCCCAAAGAGCTGGAAGCAAGATGCTGTGGGGCCCAACTCGCCCTTTGGAAAGAAGCCTGCACGTTGTGCCTTTCAGCTCTAGGGCAAAGTAGCACACCCAGAGCAGAAGTCCTACTTCAGCCAGATCAGGCCTGCAAAGAAACTGCGTTTCACAGGCCTTTGGAAGAGATGTTCCCGGTAGGCTGTAAGAGCACTGTGCAGAGCGAGTTGTTTCTTAGCTTCCCAAAGAGCTGGAAGCAAGATGCTGTGGGGCCCAACTCGCCCTTTGGAAAGAAGCCTGCACGTTGTGCCTTTCAGCTCTAGGGCAAAGTAGCACACCCAGAGCAGAAGTCCTACTTCAGCCAGATCAGGCCTGCAAAGAAACTGCGTTTCACAGGCCTTTGGAAGAGATGTTCCCAGTAGGCTGTAAGAGCACTGTGCAGAGCGAGTTGTTTCTTAGCTTCCCAAAGAGCTGGAAGCAAGATGCTGTGGGGCCCAACTCGCCCTTTGGAAAGAAGCCTGCACGTTGTGCCTTTCAGCTCTAGGGCAAAGTAGCACACCCAGAGCAGAAGTCCTACTTCAGCCAGATCAGGCCTGCAAAGAAACTGCGTTTCACAGGCCTTTGGAAGAGATGTTCCCGGTAGGCTGTAAGAGCACTGTGCAGAGCGAGTTGTTTCTTAGCTTCCCAAAGAGCTGGAAGCAAGATGCTGTGGGGCCCAACTCGCCCTTTGGAAAGAAGCCTGCACGTTGTGCCTTTCAGCTCTAGGGCAAAGTAGCACACCCAGAGCAGAAGTCCTACTTCAGCCAGATCAGGCCTGCAAAGAAACTGCGTTTCACAGGCCTTTGGAAGAGATGTTCCCACTAGGCTGTAAGAGCACTGTGCAGAGCGAGTTGTTTCTTAGCTTCCCAAAGAGCTGGAAGCAAGATGCTGTGGGGCCCAACTCGCCCTTTGGAAAGAAGCCTGCACGTTGTGCCTTTCAGCTCTAGGGCAAAGTAGCACACCAAGAGCAGAAGTCCTACTTCAGCCAGATCAGGCCTGCAAAGAAACTGCGTTTCACAGGCCTTTGGAAGAGATGTTCCCGGTAGGCTGTAAGAGCACTGTGCAGAGCGAGTTGTTTCTTAGCTTCCCAAAGAGCTGGAAGCAAGATGCTGTGGGGCCCAACTCGCCCTTTGGAAAGAAGCCTGCACGTTGTGCCTTTCAGCTCTAGGGCAAAGTAGCACACCCAGAGCAGAAGTCCTACTTCAGCCAGATCAGGCCTGCAAAGAAACTGCGTTTCACAGGCCTTTGGAAGAGATGTTCCCGGTAGGCTGTAAGAGCACTGTGCAGAGCGAGTTGTTTCTTAGCTTCCCAAAGAGCTGGAAGCAAGATGCTGTGGGGCCCAACTCGCCCTTTGGAAAGAAGCCTGCACGTTGTGCCTTTCAGCTCTAGGGCAAAGTAGCACACCCAGAGCAGAAGTCCTACTTCAGCCAGATCAGGCCTGCAAAGAAACTGCGTTTCACAGGCCTTTGGAAGAGATGTTCCCGGTAGGCTGTAAGAGCACTGTGCAGAGCGAGTTGTTTCTTAGCTTCCCAAAGAGCTGGAAGCAAGATGCTGTGGGGCCCAACTCGCCCTTTGGAAAGAAGCCTGCACGTTGTGCCTTTCAGCTCTAGGGCAAAGTAGCACACCCAGAGCAGAAGTCCTACTTCAGCCAGATCAGGCCTGCAAAGAAACTGCGTTTCACAGGCCTTTGGAAGAGATGTTCCCGGTAGGCTGTAAGAGCACTGTGCAGAGCGAGTTGTTTCTTAGCTTCCCAAAGAGCTGGAAGCAAGATGCTGTGGGGCCCAACTCGCCCTTTGGAAAGAAGCCTGCACGTTGTGCCTTTCAGCTCTAGGGCAAAGTAGCACACCCAGAGCAGAAGTCCTACTTCAGCCAGATCAGGCCTGCAAAGAAACTGCGTTTCACAGGCCTTTGGAAGAGATGTTCCCGGTAGGCTGTAAGAGCACTGTGCAGAGCGAGTTGTTTCTTAGCTTCCCAAAGAGCTGGAAGCAAGATGCTGTGGGGCCCAACTCGCCCTTTGGAAAGAAGCCTGCACGTTGTGCCTTTCAGCTCTAGGGCAAAGTAGCACACCCAGAGCAGAAGTCCTACTTCAGCCAGATCAGGCCTGCAAAGAAACTGCGTTTCACAGGCCTTTGGAAGAGATGTTCCCACTAGGCTGTAAGAGCACTGTGCAGAGCGAGTTGTTTCTTAGCTTCCCAAAGAGCTGGAAGCAAGATGCTGTGGGGCCCAACTCGCCCTTTGGAAAGAAGCCTGCACGTTGTGCCTTTCAGCTCTAGGGCAAAGTAGCACACCCAGAGCAGAAGTCCTACTTCAGCCAGATCAGGCCTGCAAAGAAACTGCGTTTCACAGGCCTTTGGAAGAGATGTTCCCGGTAGGCTGTAAGAGCACTGTGCAGAGCGAGTTGTTTCTTAGCTTCCCAAAGAGCTGGAAGCAAGATGCTGTGGGGCCCAACTCGCCCTTTGGAAAGAAGCCTGCACGTTGTGCCTTTCAGCTCTAGGGCAAAGTAGCACACCCAGAGCAGAAGTCCTACTTCAGCCAGATCAGGCCTGCAAAGAAACTGCGTTTCACAGGCCTTTGGAAGAGATGTTCCCGGTAGGCTGTAAGAGCACTGTGCAGAGCGAGTTGTTTCTTAGCTTCCCAAAGAGCTGGAAGCAAGATGCTGTGGGGCCCAACTCGCCCTTTGGAAAGAAGCCTGCACGTTGTGCCTTTCAGCTCTAGGGCAAAGTAGCACACCCAGAGCAGAAGTCCTACTTCAGCCAGATCAGGCCTGCAAAGAAACTGCGTTTCACAGGCCTTTGGAAGAGATGTTCCCGGTAGGCTGTAAGAGCACTGTGCAGAGCGAGTTGTTTCTTAGCTTCCCAAAGAGCTGGAAGCAAGATGCTGTGGGGCCCAACTCGCCCTTTGGAAAGAAGCCTGCACGTTGTGCCTTTCAGCTCTAGGGCAAAGTAGCACACCCAGAGCAGAAGTCCTACTTCAGCCAGATCAGGCCTGCAAAGAAACTGCGTTTCACAGGCCTTTGGAAGAGATGTTCCCGGTAGGCTGTAAGAGCACTGTGCAGAGCGAGTTGTTTCTTAGCTTCCCAAAGAGCTGGAAGCAAGATGCTGTGGGGCCCAACTCGCCCTTTGGAAAGAAGCCTGCACGTTGTGCCTTTCAGCTCTAGGGCAAAGTAGCACACCCAGAGCAGAAGTCCTACTTCAGCCAGATCAGGCCTGCAAAGAAACTGCGTTTCACAGGCCTTTGGAAGAGATGTTCCCACTAGGCTGTAAGAGCACTGTGCAGAGCGAGTTGTTTCTTAGCTTCCCAAAGAGCTGGAAGCAAGATGCTGTGGGGCCCAACTCGCCCTTTGGAAAGAAGCCTGCACGTTGTGCCTTTCAGCTCTAGGGCAAAGTAGCACACCCAGAGCAGAAGTCCTACTTCAGCCAGATCAGGCCTGCAAAGAAACTGCGTTTCACAGGCCTTTGGAAGAGATGTTCCCGGTAGGCTGTAAGAGCACTGTGCAGAGCGAGTTGTTTCTTAGCTTCCCAAAGAGCTGGAAGCAAGATGCTGTGGGGCCCAACTCGCCCTTTGGAAAGAAGCCTGCACGTTGTGCCTTTCAGCTCTAGGGCAAAGTAGCACACCCAGAGCAGAAGTCCTACTTCAGCCAGATCAGGCCTGCAAAGAAACTGCGTTTCACAGGCCTTTGGAAGAGATGTTCCCGGTAGGCTGTAAGAGCACTGTGCAGAGCGAGTTGTTTCTTAGCTTCCCAAAGAGCTGGAAGCAAGATGCTGTGGGGCCCAACTCGCCCTTTGGAAAGAAGCCTGCACGTTGTGCCTTTCAGCTCTAGGGCAAAGTAGCACACCCAGAGCAGAAGTCCTACTTCAGCCAGATCAGGCCTGCAAAGAAACTGCGTTTCACAGGCCTTTGGAAGAGATGTTCCCGGTAGGCTGTAAGAGCACTGTGCAGAGCGAGTTGTTTCTTAGCTTCCCAAAGAGCTGGAAGCAAGATGCTGTGGGGCCCAACTCGCCCTTTGGAAAGAAGCCTGCACGTTGTGCCTTTCAGCTCTAGGGCAAAGTAGCACACCCAGAGCAGAAGTCCTACTTCAGCCAGATCAGGCCTGCAAAGAAACTGCGTTTCACAGGCCTTTGGAAGAGATGTTCCCGGTAGGCTGTAAGAGCACTGTGCAGAGCGAGTTGTTTCTTAGCTTCCCAAAGAGCTGGAAGCAAGATGCTGTGGGGCCCAACTCGCCCTTTGGAAAGAAGCCTGCACGTTGTGCCTTTCAGCTCTAGGGCAAAGTAGCACACCCAGAGCAGAAGTCCTACTTCAGCCAGATCAGGCCTGCAAAGAAACTGCGTTTCACAGGCCTTTGGAAGAGATGTTCCCGGTAGGCTGTAAGAGCACTGTGCAGAGCGAGTTGTTTCTTAGCTTCCCAAAGAGCTGGAAGCAAGATGCTGTGGGGCCCAACTCGCCCTTTGGAAAGAAGCCTGCACGTTGTGCCTTTCAGCTCTAGGGCAAAGTAGCACACCCAGAGCAGAAGTCCTACTTCAGCCAGATCAGGCCTGCAAAGAAACTGCGTTTCACAGGCCTTTGGAAGAGATGTTCCCGGTAGGCTGTAAGAGCACTGTGCAGAGCGAGTTGTTTCTTAGCTTCCCAAAGAGCTGGAAGCAAGATGCTGTGGGGCCCAACTCGCCCTTTGGAAAGAAGCCTGCACGTTGTGCCTTTCAGCTCTAGGGCAAAGTAGCACACCCAGAGCAGAAGTCCTACTTCAGCCAGATCAGGCCTGCAAAGAAACTGCGTTTCACAGGCCTTTGGAAGAGATGTTCCCGGTAGGCTGTAAGAGCACTGTGCAGAGCGAGTTGTTTCTTAGCTTCCCAAAGAGCTGGAAGCAAGATGCTGTGGGGCCCAACTCGCCCTTTGGAAAGAAGCCTGCACGTTGTGCCTTTCAGCTCTAGGGCAAAGTAGCACACCCAGAGCAGAAGTCCTACTTCAGCCAGATCAGGCCTGCAAAGAAACTGCGTTTCACAGGCCTTTGGAAGAGATGTTCCCGGTAGGCTGTAAGAGCACTGTGCAGAGCGAGTTGTTTCTTAGCTTCCCAAAGAGCTGGAAGCAAGATGCTGTGGGGCCCAACTCGCCCTTTGGAAAGAAGCCTGCACGTTGTGCCTTTCAGCTCTAGGGCAAAGTAGCACACCCAGAGCAGAAGTCCTACTTCAGCCAGATCAGGCCTGCAAAGAAACTGCGTTTCACAGGCCTTTGGAAGAGATGTTCCCGGTAGGCTGTAAGAGCACTGTGCAGAGCGAGTTGTTTCTTAGCTTCCCAAAGAGCTGGAAGCAAGATGCTGTGGGGCCCAACTCGCCCTTTGGAAAGAAGCCTGCACGTTGTGCCTTTCAGCTCTAGGGCAAAGTAGCACACCCAGAGCAGAAGTCCTACTTCAGCCAGATCAGGCCTGCAAAGAAACTGCGTTTCACAGGCCTTTGGAAGAGATGTTCCCACTAGGCTGTAAGAGCACTGTGCAGAGCGAGTTGTTTCTTAGCTTCCCAAAGAGCTGGAAGCAAGATGCTGTGGGGCCCAACTCGCCCTTTGGAAAGAAGCCTGCACGTTGTGCCTTTCAGCTCTAGGGCAAAGTAGCACACCCAGAGCAGAAGTCCTACTTCAGCCAGATCAGGCCTGCAAAGAAACTGCGTTTCACAGGCCTTTGGAAGAGATGTTCCCGGTAGGCTGTAAGAGCACTGTGCAGAGCGAGTTGTTTCTTAGCTTCCCAAAGAGCTGGAAGCAAGATGCTGTGGGGCCCAACTCGCCCTTTGGAAAGAAGCCTGCACGTTGTGCCTTTCAGCTCTAGGGCAAAGTAGCACACCCAGAGCAGAAGTCCTACTTCAGCCAGATCAGGCCTGCAAAGAAACTGCGTTTCACAGGCCTTTGGAAGAGATGTTCCCGGTAGGCTGTAAGAGCACTGTGCAGAGCGAGTTGTTTCTTAGCTTCCCAAAGAGCTGGAAGCAAGATGCTGTGGGGCCCAACTCGCCCTTTGGAAAGAAGCCTGCACGTTGTGCCTTTCAGCTCTAGGGCAAAGTAGCACACCCAGAGCAGAAGTCCTACTTCAGCCAGATCAGGCCTGCAAAGAAACTGCGTTTCACAGGCCTTTGGAAGAGATGTTCCCGGTAGGCTGTAAGAGCACTGTGCAGAGCGAGTTGTTTCTTAGCTTCCCAAAGAGCTGGAAGCAAGATGCTGTGGGGCCCAACTCGCCCTTTGGAAAGAAGCCTGCACGTTGTGCCTTTCAGCTCTAGGGCAAAGTAGCACACCCAGAGCAGAAGTCCTACTTCAGCCAGATCAGGCCTGCAAAGAAACTGCGTTTCACAGGCCTTTGGAAGAGATGTTCCCGGTAGGCTGTAAGAGCACTGTGCAGAGCGAGTTGTTTCTTAGCTTCCCAAAGAGCTGGAAGCAAGATGCTGTGGGGCCCAACTCGCCCTTTGGAAAGAAGCCTGCACGTTGTGCCTTTCAGCTCTAGGGCAAAGTAGCACACCCAGAGCAGAAGTCCTACTTCAGCCAGATCAGGCCTGCAAAGAAACTGCGTTTCACAGGCCTTTGGAAGAGATGTTCCCGGTAGGCTGTAAGAGCACTGTGCAGAGCGAGTTGTTTCTTAGCTTCCCAAAGAGCTGGAAGCAAGATGCTGTGGGGCCCAACTCGCCCTTTGGAAAGAAGCCTGCACGTTGTGCCTTTCAGCTCTAGGGCAAAGTAGCACACCCAGAGCAGAAGTCCTACTTCAGCCA
Source organism: Equus przewalskii (assembly GCF_037783145.1). Lineage (NCBI taxonomy): Eukaryota > Metazoa > Chordata > Mammalia > Perissodactyla > Equidae > Equus > Equus przewalskii. Next base: position 12,459 of record NW_027228028.1, read on the forward strand.
GATCAGGCCTGCAAAGAAACTGCGTTTCACAGGCCTTTGGAAGAGATGTTCCCGGTAGGCTGTAAGAGCACTGTGCAGAGCGAGTTGTTTCTTAGCTTCCCAAAGAGCTGGAAGCAAGATGCTGTGGGGCCCAACTCGCCCTTTGGAAAGAAGCCTGCACGTTGTGCCTTTCAGCTCTAGGGCAAAGTAGCACACCCAGAGCAGAAGTCCTACTTCAGCCAGATCAGGCCTGCAAAGAAACTGCGTTTCACAGGCCTTTGGAAGAGATGTTCCCACTAGGCTGTAAGAGCACTGTGCAGAGCGAGTTGTTTCTTAGCTTCCCAAAGAGCTGGAAGCAAGATGCTGTGGGGCCCAACTCGCCCTTTGGAAAGAAGCCTGCACGTTGTGCCTTTCAGCTCTAGGGCAAAGTAGCACACCCAGAGCAGAAGTCCTACTTCAGCCAGATCAGGCCTGCAAAGAAACTGCGTTTCACAGGCCTTTGGAAGAGATGTTCCCGGTAGGCTGTAAGAGCACTGTGCAGAGCGAGTTGTTTCTTAGCTTCCCAAAGAGCTGGAAGCAAGATGCTGTGGGGCCCAACTCGCCCTTTGGAAAGAAGCCTGCACGTTGTGCCTTTCAGCTCTAGGGCAAAGTAGCACACCCAGAGCAGAAGTCCTACTTCAGCCAGATCAGGCCTGCAAAGAAACTGCGTTTCACAGGCCTTTGGAAGAGATGTTCCCGGTAGGCTGTAAGAGCACTGTGCAGAGCGAGTGGTTTCTCAGCTTCCCAAAGAGCTGGAAGCAAGATGCTGTGGGGCCCAACTCGCCCTTTGGAAAGAAGCCTGCACGTTGTGCCTTTCAGCTCTAGGGCAAAGTAGCACACCAAGAGCAGAAGTCCTACTTCAGCCAGATCAGGCCTGCAAAGAAACTGCGTTTCACAGGCCTTTGGAAGAGATGTTCCCGGTAGGCTGTAAGAGCACTGTGCAGAGCGAGTTGTTTCTTAGCTTCCCAAAGAGCTGGAAGCAAGATGCTGTGGGGCCCAACTCGCCCTTTGGAAAGAAGCCTGCACGTTGTGCCTTTCAGCTCTAGGGCAAAGTAGCACACCCAGAGCAGAAGTCCTACTTCAGCCAGATCAGGCCTGCAAAGAAACTGCGTTTCACAGGCCTTTGGAAGAGATGTTCCCACTAGGCTGTAAGAGCACTGTGCAGAGCGAGTTGTTTCTTAGCTTCCCAAAGAGCTGGAAGCAAGATGCTGTGGGGCCCAACTCGCCCTTTGGAAAGAAGCCTGCACGTTGTGCCTTTCAGCTCTAGGGCAAAGTAGCACACCCAGAGCAGAAGTCCTACTTCAGCCAGACCAGGCCTGCAAAGAAACTGCGTTTCACAGGCCTTTGGAAGAGATGTTCCCGGTAGGCTGTAAGAGCACTGTGCAGAGCGAGTTGTTTCTTAGCTTCCCAAAGAGCTGGAAGCAAGATGCTGTGGGGCCCAACTCGCCCTTTGGAAAGAAGCCTGCACGTTGTGCCTTTCAGCTCTAGGGCAAAGTAGCACACCCAGAGCAGAAGTCCTACTTCAGCCAGATCAGGCCTGCAAAGAAACTGCGTTTCACAGGCCTTTGGAAGAGATGTTCCCGGTAGGCTGTAAGAGCACTGTGCAGAGCGAGTGGTTTCTTAGCTTCCCAAAGAGCTGGAAGCAAGATGCTGTGGGGCCGAACTCGCCCTTTGGAAAGAAGCCTGCACGTTGTGCCTTTCAGCTCTAGGGCAAAGTAGCACACCCAGAGCAGAAGTCCTACTTCAGCCAGATCAGGCCTGCAAAGAAACTGCGTTTCACAGGCCTTTGGAAGAGATGTTCCCGGTAGGCTGTAAGAGCACTGTGCAGAGCGAGTTGTTTCTCAGCTTCCCAAAGAGCTGGAAGCAAGATGCTGTGGGGCCCAACTCGCCCTTTGGAAAGAAGCCTGCACGTTGTGCCTTTCAGCTCTAGGGCAAAGTAGCACACCCAGAGCAGAAGTCCTACTTCAGCCAGATCAGGCCTGCAAAGAAACTGCGTTTCACAGGCCTTTGGAAGAGATGTTCCCGGTAGGCTGTAAGAGCACTGTGCAGAGCGAGTTGTTTCTTAGCTTCCCAAAGAGCTGGAAGCAAGATGCTGTGGGGCCCAACTCGCCCTTTGGAAAGAAGCCTGCACGTTGTGCCTTTCAGCTCTAGGGCAAAGTAGCACACCCAGAGCAGAAGTCCTACTTCAGCCAGATCAGGCCTGCAAAGAAACTGCGTTTCACAGGCCTTTGGAAGAGATGTTCCCGGTAGGCTGTAAGAGCACTGTGCAGAGCGAGTTGTTTCTTAGCTTCCCAAAGAGCTGGAAGCAAGATGCTGTGGGGCCCAACTCGCCCTTTGGAAAGAAGCCTGCACGTTGTGCCTTTCAGCTCTAGGGCAAAGTAGCACACCCAGAGCAGAAGTCCTACTTCAGCCAGATCAGGCCTGCAAAGAAACTGCGTTTCACAGGCCTTTGGAAGGGATGTTCCCGGTAGGCTGTAAGAGCACTGTGCAGAGCGAGTTGTTTCTTAGCTTCCCAAAGAGCTGGAAGCAAGATGCTGTGGGGCCCAACTCGCCCTTTGGAAAGAAGCCTGCACGTTGTGCCTTTCAGCTCTAGGGCAAAGTAGCACACCCAGAGCAGAAGTCCTACTTCAGCCAGATCAGGCCTGCAAAGAAACTGCGTTTCACAGGCCTTTGGAAGAGATGTTCCCGGTAGGCTGTAAGAGCACTGTGCAGAGCGAGTGGTTTCTTAGCTTCCCAAAGAGCTGGAAGCAAGATGCTGTGGGGCCGAACTCGCCCTTTGGAAAGAAGCCTGCACGTTGTGCCTTTCAGCTCTAGGGCAAAGTGGCACACCCAGAGCAGAAGTCCTACTTCAGCCAGATCAGGCCTGCAAAGAAACTGCGTTTCACAGGCCTTTGGAAGAGATGTTCCCGGTAGGCTGTAAGAGCACTGTGCAGAGCGAGTTGTTTCTTAGCTTCCCAAAGAGCTGGAAGCAAGATGCTGTGGGGCCCAACTCGCCCTTTGGAAAGAAGCCTGCACGTTGTGCCTTTCAGCTCTAGGGCAAAGTAGCACACCCAGAGCAGAAGTCCTACTTCAGCCAGATCAGGCCTGCAAAGAAACTGCGTTTCACAGGACTTTGGAAGAGATGTTCCCACTAGGCTAAAAGAGCACTGTGCAGAGCGAGTTGTTTCTTAGCTTCCCAAAGAGCTGGAAGCAAGATGCTGTGGGGCCCAACTCGCCCTTTGGAAAGAAGCCTGCACGTTGTGCCTTTCAGCTCTAGGGCAAAGTAGCACACCCAGAGCAGAAGCCCTACTTCAGCCAGATGAGGCCTGCAAAGAAACTGCGTTTCACAGGCCTTTGGAAGAGATGTTCCCGGTAGGCTGTAAGAGCACTGTGCAGAGCGAGTGGTTTCTCAGCTTCCCAAAGAGCTGGAAGCAAGATGCTGTGGGGCCCAACTCGCCCTTTGGAAAGAAGCCTGCACGTTGTGCCTTTCAGCTCTAGGGCAAAGTAGCACACCAAGAGCAGAAGTCCTACTTCAGCCAGATCAGGCCTGCAAAGAAACTGCGTTTTACAGGCCTTTGGAAGAGATGTTCCCGGTAGGCTGTAAGAGCACTGTGCAGAGCGAGTGGTTTCTTAGCTTCCCAAAGAGCTGGAAGCAAGATGCTGTGGGGCCCAACTCGCCCTTTGGAAAGAAGCCTGCACGTTGTGCCTTTCAGCTCTAGGGCAATGTAGCACACCCAGAGCAGAATTCCTACTTCAGCCAGATCAGGCCTGCAAAGAAAGTGCGTTTCACAGGCCATTGGAAGAGATGTTCCCACTAGGCTGTAAGAGCACTGTGCAGAGCGAGTTGTTTCTTAGCTTCCCAAAGAGCTGGAAGCAAGATGCTGTGGGGCCCAACTCGCCCTTTGGAAAGAAGCCTGCACGTTGTGCCTTTCAGCTCTAGGGCAAAGTAGCACACCCAGAGCAGAAGTCCTACTTCAGCCAGATCAGGCCTGCAAAGAAACTGCGTTTCACAGGCCTTTGGAAGGGATGTTCCCGGTAGGCTGTAAGAGCACTGTGCAGAGCGAGTTGTTTCTTAGCTTCCCAAAGAGCTGGAAGCAAGATGCTGTGGGGCCCAACTCGCCCTTTGGAAAGAAGCCTGCACGTTGTGCCTTTCAGCTCTAGGGCAAAGTAGCACACCCAGAGCAGAAGTCCTACTTCAGCCAGATCAGGCCTGCAAAGAAACTGCGTTTCACAGGCCTTTGGAAGAGATGTTCCCGGTAGGCTGTAAGAGCACTGTGCAGAGCGAGTTGTTTCTTAGCTTCCCAAAGAGCTGGAAGCAAGATGCTGTGGGGCCCAACTCGCCCTTTGGAAAGAAGCCTGCACGTTGTGCCTTTCAGCTCTAGGGCAAAGTAGCACACCCAGAGCAGAAGTCCTACTTCAGCCAGATCAGGCCTGCAAAGAAACTGCGTTTCACAGGCCTTTGGAAGAGATGTTCCCGGTAGGCTGTAAGAGCACTGTGCAGAGCGAGTTGTTTCTTAGCTTCCCAAAGAGCTGGAAGCAAGATGCTGTGGGGCCCAACTCGCCCTTTGGAAAGAAGCCTGCACGTTGTGCCTTTCAGCTCTAGGGCAAAGTAGCACACCCAGAGCAGAAGTCCTACTTCAGCCAGATCAGGCCTGCAAAGAAACTGCGTTTCACAGGACTTTGGAAGAGATGTTCCCACTAGGCTAAAAGAGCACTGTGCAGAGCGAGTTGTTTCTTAGCTTCCCAAAGAGCTGGAAGCAAGATGCTGTGGGGCCCAACTCGCCCTTTGGAAAGAAGCCTGCACGTTGTGCCTTTCAGCTCTAGGGCAAAGTAGCACACCCAGAGCAGAAGTCCTACTTCAGCCAGATGAGGCCTGCAAAGAAACTGCGTTTCACAGGCCTTTGGAAGAGATGTTCCCGGTAGGCTGTAAGAGCACTGTGCAGAGCGAGTGGTTTCTCAGCTTCCCAAAGAGCTGGAAGCAAGATGCTGTGGGGCCCAACTCGCCCTTTGGAAAGAAGCCTGCACGTTGTGCCTTTCAGCTCTAGGGCAAAGTAGCACACCAAGAGCAGAAGTCCTACTTCAGCCAGATCAGGCCTGCAAAGAAACTGCGTTTTACAGGCCTTTGGAAGAGATGTTCCCGGTAGGCTGTAAGAGCACTGTGCAGAGCGAGTGGTTTCTTAGCTTCCCAAAGAGCTGGAAGCAAGATGCTGTGGGGCCCAACTCGCCCCTTGGAAAGAAGCCTGCACGTTGTGCCTTTCAGCTCTAGGGCAATGTAGCACACCCAGAGCAGAATTCCTACTTCAGCCAGATCAGGCCTGCAAAGAAAGTGCGTTTCACAGGCCATTGGAAGAGATGTTCCCACTAGGCTGTAAGAGCACTGTGCAGAGCGAGTTGTTTCTTAGCTTTCCAAAGAGCTGGAAGCAAGATGCTGTGGGGCCCAACTCGCCCTTTGGAAAGAAGCCTGCACGTTGTGCCTTTCAGCTCTAGGGAAAAGTAGCACACCCAGAGCAGAAGTCCTACTTCAGCCAGATCAGGCCTGCAAAGAAACTGCGTTTCACAGGCCTTTGGAAAGGATGTTCCCGGTAGGCTGTAAGAGCACTGTGCAGAGCGAGTGGTTTCTTAGCTTCCCAAAGAGCTGGAAGCAAGATGCTGTGGGGCCCAACTCGCCCTTTGGAAAGAAGCCTGCACGTTGTGCCTTTCAGCTCTAGGGCAAAGTAGCACACCCAGAGCAGAAGTCCTACTTCAGCCAGATCAGGCCTGCAAAGAAACTGCGTTTCACAGGCCTTTGGAAGAGATGTTCCCGGTAGGCTGTAAGAGCACTGTGCAGAGCGAGTGGTTTCTTAGCTTCCCAAAGAGCTGGAAGCAAGATGCTGTGGGGCCGAACTCGCCCTTTGGAAAGAAGCCTGCACGTTGTGCCTTTCAGCTCTAGGGCAAAGTAGCACACCCAGAGCAGAAGTCCTACTTCAGCCAGATCAGGCCTGCAAACAAACTGCGTTTCACAGGCCTTTGGAAGAGATGTTCCCAGTAGGCTGTAAGAGCACTGTGCAGAGCGAGTTGTTTCTTAGCTTCCCAAAGAGCTGGAAGCAAGATGCTGTGGGGCCCAACTCGCCCTTTGGAAAGAAGCCTGCACGTTGTGCCTTTCAGCTCTAGGGCAATGTAGCACACCCAGAGCAGAAGTCCTACTTCAGCCAGATCAGGCCTGCAAACAAACTGCGTTTCACAGGCCTTTGGAAGAGATGTTCCCGGTAGGCTGTAAGAGCACTGTGCATAGCGAGTTGTTTCTTAGATTCCCAAAGAGCTGAAAGCAAGATGCCGTGGGGCCCAACTCGCCCTTTGGAAAGAAGCCTGCACGTTGTGCCTTTCAGCTCTAGGACAATGTAGCACACCCAGAGCAGAAGTCCTACTTCAGCCAGATCAGGCCTGCAAAGAAACTGCGTTTCACAGGCCTTTGGAAGAGATGTTCCCACTAGGCTGTAAGAGCACTGTGCAGAGCGAGTTGTTACTGAGCTTCCCAAAGAGCTGGAAGCAAGATGCTGTGGGGACCAACTCGCCCTTTGGAAAGAAGCCTGCACGTTGTGCCTTTCAGCTCTAGGGCAAAGTAGCACACCCAGAGCAGAAGTCCTACTTCAGCCAGATCAGGCCTGCAAAGAAACTGCGTTTCACAGGCCTTTGGAAGAGATGTTCCCGGTAGGCTGTAAGAGCACTGTGCAGAGCGAGTTGTTTCTTAGCTTCCCAAAGAGCTGGAAGCAAGATGCTGTGGGGCCCAACTCGCCCTTTGGAAAGAAGCCTGCTCGTTGTGCCTTTCAGCTCTAGGGCAAAGTAGCACACCCAGAGCAGAAGTCCTACTTCAGCCAGATCAGGCCTGCAAAGAAACTGCGTTTCACAGGCCTTTGGAAGAGATGTTCCCGGTAGGCTGTAAGAGCACTGTGCAGAGCGAGTTGTTTCTCAGCTTCCCAAAGAGCTGGAAGCAAGATGCTGTGGGGCCCAACTCGCCCTTTGGAAAGAAGCCTGCACGTTGTGCCTTTCAGCTCTAGGGCAAAGTAGCACACCAAGAGCAGAAGTCCTACTTCAGCCAGATCAGGCCTGCAAAGAAACTGCGTTTCACAGGCCTTTGGAACAGGTGTTCCCACTAGGCTGTAAGAGCACTGTGCAGAGCGAGTTGTTTCTTAGCTTCCCCAAGAGCTGGAAGCAAGATGCTGTGGGGCCCAACTCGCCCTTTGGAAAGAAGCCTGCACGTTGTGCCTTTCAGCTCTAGGGCAAAGTAGCACACCCAGAGCAGAAGTCCTACTTCAGCCAGATCAGGCCTGCAAAGAAACTGCGTTTCACAGGCCTTTGGAAAGGATGTTCCCGGTAGGCTGTAAGAGCACTGTGCAGAGCGAGTTGTTTCTTAGCTTCCCAAAGAGCTGGAAGCAAGATGCTGTGGGGCCCAACTCGCCCTTTGGAAAGAAGCCTGCACGTTGTGCCTTTCAGCTCTAGGGCAAAGTAGCACACCCAGAGCAGAAGTCCTACTTCAGCCAGATCAGGCCTGCAAAGAAACTGCGTTTCACAGGCCTTTGGAAGAGATGTTCCCGGTAGGCTGTAAGAGCACTGTGCAGAGCGAGTTGTTTCTTAGCTTCCCAAAGAGCTGGAAGCAAGATGCTGTGGGGCCGAACTCGCCCTTTGGAAAGAAGCCTGCACGTTGTGCCTTTCAGCTCTAGGGCAAAGTAGCACACCCAGAGCAGAAGTCCTACTTCAGCCAGATCAGGCCTGCAAAGAAACTGCGTTTCACAGGCCTTTGGAAGAGATGTTCCCGGTAGGCTGTAAGAGCACTGTGCAGAGCGAGTTGTTTCTTAGCTTCCCAAAGAGCTGGAAGCAAGATGCTGTGGGGCCCAACTCGCCCTTTGGAAAGAAGCCTGCACGTTGTGCCTTTCAGCTCTAGGGCAAAGTAGCACACCCAGAGCAGAAGTCCTACTTCAGCCAGATCAGGCCTGCAAAGAAACTGCGTTTCACAGGCCTTTGGAAGAGATGTTCCCGGTAGGCTATAAGAGCACTGTGCAGAGCGAGTTGTTTCTTAGCTTCCCAAAGAGCTGGAAGCAAGATGCTGTGGGGCCCAACTCGCCCTTTGGAAAGAAGCCTGCACGTTGTGCCTTTCAGCTCTAGGGCAATGTAGCACACCCAGAGCAGAAGTCCTACTTCAGCCAGATCAGGCCTGCAAAGAAACTGCGTTTCACAGGCCTTTGGAAGAGATGTTCCCGGTAGGCTGTAAGAGCACTGTGCAGAGCGAGTTGTTTCTTAGATTCCCAAAGAGCTGAAAGCAAGATGCCGTGGGGCCCAACTCGCCCCTTGGAAAGAAGCCTGCACGTTGTGCCTTTCAGCTCTAGGACAATGTAGCACACCCAGAGCAGAAGTCCTACTTCAGCCAGATCAGGCCTGCAAACAAACTGCGTTTCACAGGCCTTTGGAAGAGATGTTCGCGGTAGGCTATAAGAGCACTGTGCAGAGCGAGTTGTTTCTTAGCTTCCCAAAGAGCTGGAAGGAAGATGCTGTGGGGCCCAACTCGCCATTTGGAAAGAAGCCTGCACGTTGTGCCTTTCAGCTCTAGGGCAAAGTAGCACACCCAGAGCAGAAGTCCAACTTCAGCCAGATCAGGCCTGCAAAGAAAGTGCGTTTCACAGGCCTTTGGAAGAGATGTTCCCGGTAGGCTGTAAGAGCACTGTGCAGAGCGAGTTGTTTCTTAGCTTCCCAAAGAGCTGGAAGCAAGATGCTGTGGGGTCCAACTCACCCTTTGGAAAGAAGCCTGCACGTTGTGCCTTTCAGCTCTAGGGCAAAGTAGCACACCCAGAGCAGAAGTCCTACTTCAGCCAGATCAGGCCTGCAAAGAAACTGCGTTTCACAGGCCTTTGGAAGAGATGTTCCCGGTAGGCTGTAAGAGCACTGTGCATAGCGAGTTGTTTCTTAGATTCCCAAAGAGCTGAAAGCAAGATGCCGTGGGGCCCAACTCGCCCCTTGGAAAGAAGCCTGCACGTTGTGCCTTTCAGCTCTAGGGCAATGTAGCACACCCAGAGCAGAAGTCCTACTTCAGCCAGATCAGGCCTGCAAAGAAACTGCGTTTCACAGGCCTTTGGAAGAGATGTTCGCGGTAGGCTATAAGAGCACTGTGCAGAGCGAGTTGTTTCTTAGCTTCCCAAAGAGCTGGAAGGAAGATGCTGTGGGGCCCAACTCGCCATTTGCAGAGAAGCCTGCACGTTGTGCCTTTCAGCTCTAGGGCAAAGTAGCACACCCAGAGCAGAAGTCCTACTTCAGCCAGATCAGGCCTGCAAACAAAGTGCGTTTCACAGGCCTTTGGAAGAGATGTTCCCGGTAGGCTGTAAGAGCACTGTGCAGAGCGAGTTGTTTCTGAGCTTCCCAAAGAGCTGGAAGCAAGATGCTGTGGGGTCCAACTCACCCTTTGGAAAGAAGCCTGCACGTTGTGCCTTTCAGCTCTAGGGCAAAGTAGCACACCCAGAGCAGAAGTCCTACTTCAGCCAGATCAGGCCTGCAAAGAAACTGCGTTTCACAGGCCTTTGGAAGAGATGTTCCCGGTAGGCTGTAAGAGCACTGTGCAGAGCGAGTTGTTTCTCAGCTTCCCAAAGAGCTGGAAGCAAGATGCTGTGGGGCCCAACTCGCCCTTTGGAAAGAAGCCTGCACGTTGTGCCTTTCAGCTCTAGGGCAAAGTAGCACACCCAGAGCAGAAGTCCTACTTCAGCCAGATCAGGCCTGCAAAGAAACTGCGTTTCACAGGCCTTTGGAAGAGATGTTCCCGGTAGGCTGTAAGAGCACTGTGCAGAGCGAGTGGTTTCTTAGCTTCCCAAAGAGCTGGAAGCAAGATGCTGTGGGGCCGAACTCGCCCTTTAGAAAGAAGCCTGCACGTTGTGCCTTTCAGCTCTAGGGCAAAGTAGCACACCCAGAGCAGAAGTCCTACTTCAGCCAGATCAGGCCTGCAAAGAAACTGCGTTTCACAGGCCTTTGGAAGAGATGTTCCCGGTAGGCTGTAAGAGCACTGTGCAGAGCGAGTTGTTTCTTAGCTTCCCAAAGAGCTGGAAGCAAGATGCTGTGGGGCCCAACTCGCCATTTGGAAAGAAGCCTGCACGTTGTGCCTTTCAGCTCTAGGGCAAAGTAGCACACCCAGAGCAGAAGTCCAACTTCAGCCAGATCAGGCCTGCAAACAAAGTGCGTTTCACAGGCCTTTGGAAGAGATGTTCCCGGTAGGCTGTAAGAGCACTGTGCAGAGCGAGTTGTTTCTGAGCTTCCCAAAGAGCTGGAAGCAAGATGCTGTGGGGTCCAACTCGACCCTTTGGAAAGAAGCCTGCACGTTGTGCCTTTCAGCTCTAGGGCAAAGTAGCACACCCAGAGCAGAAGTCCTACTTCAGCCAGATCAGGCCTGCAAAGAAACTGCGTTTCACAGGCCTTTGGAAGAGATGTTCCCGGTAGGCTGTAAGAGCACTGTGCATAGCGAGTTGTTTCTTAGATTCCCAAAGAGCTGAAAGCAAGATGCCGTGGGGCCCAACTCGCCCCTTGGAAAGAAGCCTGCACGTTGTGCCTTTCAGCTCTAGGACAATGTAGCACACCCAGAGCAGAAGTCCTACTTCAGCCAGATCAGGCCTGCAAACAAACTGCGTTTCACAGGCCTTTGGAAGAGATGTTCGCGGTAGGCTATAAGAGCACTGTGCAGAGCGAGTTGTTTCTTAGCTTCCCAAAGAGCTGGAAGGAAGATGCTGTGGGGCCCAACTCGCCATTTGCAGAGAAGCCTGCACGTTGTGCCTTTCAGCTCTAGGGCAAAGTAGCACACCCAGAGCAGAAGTCCAACTTCAGCCAGATCAGGCCTGCAAAGAAAGTGCGTTTCACAGGCCTTTGGAAGAGATGTTCCCGGTAGGCTGTAAGAGCACTGTGCAGAGCGAGTTGTTTCTGAGCTTCCCAAAGAGCTGGAAGCAAGATGCTGTGGGGTCCAACTCACCCTTTGGAAAGAAGCCTGCACGTTGTGCCTTTCAGCTCTAGGGCAAAGTAGCACACCCAGAGCAGAAGTCCTACTTCAGCCAGATCAGGCCTGCAAAGAAACTGCGTTTCACAGGCCTTTGGAAGAGATGTTCCCGGTAGGCTGTAAGAGCACTGTGCAGAGCGAGTTGTTTCTCAGCTTCCCAAAGAGCTGGAAGCAAGATGCTGTGGGGCCCAACTCACCCTTTGGAAAGAAGCCTGCACGTTGTGCCTTTCAGCTCTAGGGCAAAGTAGCACACCCAGAGCAGAAGTCCTACTTCAGCCAGATCAGGCCTGCAAAGAAACTGCGTTTCACAGGCCTTTGGAAGAGATGTCCCCGGTAGGCTGTAAGAGCACTGTGCAGAGCGAGTGGTTTCTCAGCTTCCCAAAGAGCTGGAAGCAAGATGCTGTGGGGCCCAACTCGCCCTTTGGAAAGAAGCCTGCACGTTGTGCCTTTCAGCTCTAGGGCAAAGTAGCACACCAAGAGCAGAAGTCCTACTTCAGCCAGATCAGGCCTGCAAAGAAACTGCGTTTTACAGGCCTTTGGAAGAGATGTTCCCGGTAGGCTGTAAGAGCACTGTGCAGAGCGAGTGGTTTCTTAGCTTCCCAAAGAGCTGGAAGCAAGATGCTGTGGGGCCCAACTCGCCCCTTGGAAAGAAGCCTGCACGTTTTGCCTTTCAGCTCTAGGGCAATGTAGCACACCCAGAGCAGAAGTCCTACTTCAGCCAGATCAGGCCTGCAAAGAAACTGCGTTTCACAGGCCTTTGGAAGATGTGTTCCCACTAGGCTGTAAGAGCACTGTGCAGAGCGAGTTGTTTCTTAGCTTCCCAAAGAGCTGGAAGCAAGATGCTGTGGGGCCCAACTCGCCCTTTGGAAAGAAGCCTGCACGTTGTGCCTTTCAGCTCTAGGGCAAAGTAGCACACCCAGAGCGGAAGTCCTACTTCAGCCAGATCAGGCCTGCAAACAAACTGTGTTTCACAGTCCTTGGGAAGAGATGTTCCCGGTAGGCTGTAAGAGCACTGTGCAGAGCGAGTGGTTTCTCAGCTTCCCAATGAGCTGGAAGCAAGATGCTGTGGGGCCCAACTCGCCCTTTGGAAAGAAGCCTGCACGTTGTGCCTTTCAGCTCTAGGGCAAAGTAGCACACCCAGAGCAGAAGTCCTACTTCAGCCAGATCAGGCCTGCAAAGAAACTGCGTTTCACAGGCCTTTGGAACATGAGTTCCCACTAGGCTGTAAGAGCACTGTGCAGAGCGAGTTGTTTCTTAGCTTCCCAAAGAGCTGGAAGCAAGATGCTGTGGGGCCCAACTCGCCCTTTGGAAAGAAGCCTGCACGTTGTGCCTTTCAGCTCTAGGGCAAAGTAGCACACCCAGAGCAGAAGTCCTACTTCAGCCAGATCAGGCCTGCAAAGAAAGTGCGTTTCACAGGCCTTTGGAAGAGATGTTCCCACTAGGCTGTAAGAGCACTGTGCAGAGCGAGTTGTTTCTTAGCTTCCCAAAGAGCTGGAAGCAAGATGCTGTGGGGCCCAACTCGCCCTTTGGAAAGAAGCCTGCACGTTGTGCCTTTCAGCTCTAGGGCAAAGTAGCACACCCAGAGCAGAAGTCCTACTTCAGCCAGATCAGGCCTGCAAAGAAACTGCGTTTCACAGGCCTTTGGAAGAGGTGTTCCCGGTAGTCTGTAAGAGCACTGTGCAGGGCGAGTTGTTTCTTAGCTTCCCAAAGAGCTGGAAGCAAGATGCTGTGGAGCCCAACTCGCCCTTTGGAAAGAAGCCTGCACGTTGTGCCTTTCAGCTCTAGGGCAAAGTAGCACACCCAGAGCAGAAGTCCTACTTCAGCCAGATCAGGCCTGCAAAGAAACTGCGTTTCACAGGCCTTTGGAAGAGATGTTCCCGGTAGGCTGTAAGAGCACTGTGCAGAGCGAGTTGTTTCTCAGCTTCCCAAAGAGCTGGAAGCAAGATGCTGTGGGGCCCAACTCGCGCTTTGGAAAGAAGCCTGCACTTTGTGCCTTTCAGCTCTAGGGCAAAGTAGCACACCCAGAGCAGAAGTCCTACTTCAGCCAGATCAGGCCTGCCAAGAAACTGCGTTTCACAGGCCTTTGGAAGAGATGTTCCCGGTAGGCTATAAGAGCACTGTGCAGAGCGAGTTGTTTCTTAGCTTCCCAAAGAGCTGGAAGCAAGATGCTGTGGGGCCCAACTCGCCCCTTGGAAAGAAGCCTGCACGTTGTGCCTTTCAGCTCTAGGGCAATGTAGCACACCCAGAGCAGAAGTCTACTTCAGCCAGATCAGGCCTGCAAAGAAACTGCGTTTCACAGGCCTTTGGAACATGTGTTCCCACTAGGCTGTAAGAGCACTGTGCAGAGCGAGTTGTTTCTTAGCTTCCCAAAGAGCTGGAAGCAAGATGCTGTGGGGCTCAATCGCCATTTGCAAAGAAGCCTGCACGTTGTGCCTTTCAGCTCTAGGGCAAAGTAGCACACCCAGAGCAGAAGTCCTACTTCAGCCAGATCAGGCCTGCAAAGAAACTGCGTTTCACAGGCCTTTGGAAGAGATGTTCCCACTAGGCTGTAAGAGCACTGTGCAGAGCGAGTTGTTTCTCAGCTTCCCAAAGAGCTGGAAGCAAGATGCTGTGGGGCCCAACTCGCCCTTTGGAAAGAAGCCTGCACGTTGTGCCTTTCAGCTCTAGGGCAAAGTAGCACACCCAGAGCAGAAGTCCTACTTCAGCCAGATCAGGCCTGCAAAGAAACTGCGTTTCACAGGCCTTTGGAAGAGATGTTCCCGGTAGGCTGTAAGAGCACTGTGCAGAGCGAGTTGTTTCTCAGCTTCCCAAAGAGCTGGAAGCAAGATGCTGTGGGGCCCAACTCACCCTTTGGAAAGAAGCCTGCACGTTGTGCCTTTCAGCTCTAGGGCAAAGTAGCACACCCAGAGCAGAAGTCCTACTTCAGCCAGATCAGGCCTGCAAAGAAACTGCGTTTCACAGGCCTTTGGAAGAGATGTTCCCGGTAGGCTGTAAGAGCACTGTGCAGAGCTAGTTGTTTCTTAGCTTCCCAAAGAGCTGGAAGCAAGATGCTGTGGGGCCCAACTCGCCCTTTGGAAAGAAGCCTGCACGTTGTGCCTTTCAGCTCTAGGGCAAAGTGGCACACCCAGAGCAGAAGTCCTACTTCAGCCAGATCAGGCCTGCAAAGAAACTGCGTTTCACAGGCCTTTGGAAGAGATGTTCCCCTTAGGCTGTAAGAGCACTGTGCAGAGCGAGTTGTTTCTTAGCTAACCCAAGAGCTGGAAGCAAGATGCTGTGGGGCCCAACTCGCCCTTTGGAAAGAAGCCTGCACGTTGTGCCTTTCAGCTCTAGGGCAAAGTAGCACACCCAGAGCAGAAGTCCTACTTCAGCCAGATCAGGCCTGCAAAGAAACTGCGTTTCACAGGCCTTTGGAAGAGATGTACCCGGTAGGCTGTAAGAGCACTGTGCAGAGCGAGTGGTTTCTCAGCTTCCCAAAGAGCTGGAAGCAAGATGCTGTGGGGCCCAACTCGCCCTTTGGAAAGAAGCCTGCACGTTGTGCCTTTCAGCTCTAGGGCAAAGTAGCACACCAAGAGCAGAAGTCCTACTTCAGCCAGATCAGGCCTGCAAAGAAACTGCGTTTTACAGGCCTTTGGAAGAGATGTTCCCGGTAGGCTGTAAGAGCACTGTGCAGAGCGAGTGGTTTCTTAGCTTCCCAAAGAGCTGGAAGCAAGATGCTGTGGGGCCCAACTCGCCCCTTGGAAAGAAGCCTGCACGTTGTGCCTTTCAGCTCTAGGGCAATGTAGCACACCCAGAGCAGAAGTCCTACTTCAGCCAGATCAGGCCTGCAAAGAAACTGCGTTTCACAGGCCTTTGGAACATGTGTTCCCACTAGGCTGTAAGAGCACTGTGCAGAGCGAGTTGTTTCTTAGCTTCCCAAAGAGCTGGAAGCAAGATGCTGTGGGGCCCAACTCGCCCTTTGGAAAGAAGCCTGCACGTTGTGCCTTTCAGCTCTAGGGCAAAGTAGCACACCCAGAGCAGAAGTCCTACTTCAGCCAGATCAGGCCTGCAAAGAAACTGCGTTTCACAGGCCTTTGGAAGAGGTGTTCCCGGTAGTCTGTAAGAGCACTGTGCAGGGCGAGTTGTTTCTCAGCTTCCCAAAGAGCTGGAAGCAAGATGCTGTGGGGCCCAACTCGCCCCTTGGAAAGAAGCCTGCACGTTGTGCCTTTCAGCTCTAGGGCAATGTAGCACACCCAGAGCAGAAGCCCTACTTCAGCCAGATCAGGCCTGCAAAGAAACTGCGTTTCACAGGCCTTTGGAAGAGATGTTCCCGGTAGGCTGTTAGAGCACTGTGCATAGCGAGTTGTTTCTTAGATTCCCAAAGAGCTGAAAGCAAGATGCTGTGGGGCCCAACTCGCCCCTTGGAAAGAAGCCTGCACGTTGTGCCTTTCAGCTCTAGGGCAATGTAGCACACCCAGAGCAGAAGTCCTACTTCAGCCAGATCAGGCCTGCAAAGAAACTGCGTTTCACAGGCCTTTGGAAGAGATGTTCCCGGTAGGCTGTAAGAGCACTGTGCAGAGCGAGTGGTTTCTTAGCTTCCCAAAGAGCTGGAAGCAAGATGCTGTGGGGCCCAACTCGCCCTTTGGAAAGAAGCCTGCACGTTGTGCCTTTCAGCTCTAGGGCAAAGTAGCACACCCAGAGCAGAAGTCCTACTTCAGCCAGATCAGGCCTGCAAAGAAACTGCGTTTCACAGGCCTTTGGAAGAGATGTTCCCGGTAGGCTGTAAGAGCACTGTGCAGAGCGAGTTGTTTCTTAGCTTCCCAAAGAGCTGGAAGCAAGATGCTGTGGGGCCCAACTCGCCATTTGGAAAGAAGCCTGCACGTTGTGCCTTTCAGCTCTAGGGCAAAGTAGCACACCCAGAGCAGAAGTCCTACTTCAGCCAGATCAGGCCTGCAAAGAAACTGCGTTTCACAGGCCTTTGGAAGAGATGTTCCCGGTAGGCTGTAAGAGCACTGTGCAGAGCGAGTTGTTTCTCAGCTTCCCAAAGAGCTGGAAGCAAGATGCTGTGGGGTCCAACTCA